>NC_089200.1:6763430-7053430 GCF_963930695.1 Labrus bergylta
CTTTTTAGTAGCAGCTTGAGACATCATGAATATTAATTAGATGGTAGATACTGCCAAAAGTAGAAAAGCTCTTCTTGACTCTCCATATAACTCACATATGGAAAATGGACTATTCTTTGCAGAAGATAAACATAATCACTTTTACTGTCATCCTAAATAATGAGGTCTTCCAACCATCGCTCTGTTGTTAATTTTTCATTCATGAGAAAAAAATTAAATTAGCTTTTTTTCTGCTAGAAAATAAACATGTTTTCAGTGTTAAGTAATTTAAACCAAATGAATATAATAGTTTGTAGAGAGCTAAATAAATGCAGTAAGTTTTCTTTCCAAGAATACTTGGAAAGAAAGTCTATGACTCATCAATGTTACTCTGCCTTCCTACATACTCTATCAGTCTTTCTTTTTCTGATGTCTTCTCTTTTCAGATAGTAAACTGGCAAGTCTTGTGTTACTTAAATGTATTTTTGTTTTTATAGGGTGACAGAGGTCCACCAGGTCTGCCTGGTCAGGATGGATTTCAAGGGCCAACGGTAAGATTTAGTATATTTAACTAGAAGATGCTAATAACGAAAAGGTTCTCACCCAGAATCCATCAGAATCCATCAGAATGTATCATTTATGACGTCTCCAAGTCAAGACGCCCAGTTTGCTGAGAAGTCTGTTGGACTGCTGCTTGTTCTTTTGTTTCAAATTAAGTTTCCTTTTTTTAAAACTCTTTATTATCGTCTTCAAATCCCCTGTATTAATCCAGGGCAGACGGATGTTATTCATGTTTTGTATTGTTCATACAATTGAAAGCTTTGTTAAGAAGTTAAGACCATGCAGACAAACACATGTGAAACACACACATACACACAAACACACACACACACACACAAACAGAATGAGGGTTTCCACAGACAGCTCTTTTTGTGATGGCAGCGCACACTTTCATGACAAAACCAATGTAGTTTGGCGTTTTCAGAAAACACCCTCAGCTGGTTTTTTTGACGCTGCGCTCAAAGCACTCTCTGTCTTCTCTGTCTTCTCTGTCTTCCTCTTTTTTTTACTGCCTTCACATACCTCTGTCTTACTATATATACCTGTCTGTGATAATGCCCCGCTCTCACAGTAAAAGCTTTAGAGATGGCCATGTTTCCATCTCCCTTAAACTTGATCGCCTTGGAGGTCAAAGGTCAAAGGCCACCCCAAAGAGGAAAGGCACCCTGCCCGGGGGTCAGCGGGTCAATGACACGCACAGTATCCCAAGCCACATTAGGTCAGCAATTGTAACGCTGAAGGATGGAGAATTTCATGGACACTGCTTACAATGAAAGGAAGGATACTGACCTCCTTTCAGGCAGTGTGCACATGTTCCCATACTCACAATCCAGTCAAGCCCTGCATCTGTTGTTATGAAATATTACGCTAACTAGAGGTGGGAAACACAGGGTAACTCGTGAAATGATACCTACCTGATATATGACCCACAATAACGATAATATCACAATATAGCGATTCTGCACAAATTGATATATTGCAACACAATCATATAATGAAAAATCACAATCAGTCTGATCATCTTTCATCCCGCTGTCAACTTTGGCAAATTAACTTCCAATCACATCACTCTAATACATTTTTTTTTTTGTCAAAGAGTTGCTTCATTCATATGGTTATTCCATTTCAACAAACATGTTTTCAACATAAGATGTTGAAGAAACTACCCCCAAGAAAAGAAGCAGCAACATGTTCTATCTAGAAATTAATACGCAAACATACACATCAAATCAATGAAATAAGAGAGAGATAAAATAAAATAAATAGAAAAAAAAAAAAAAAAAAATTATATATATATATATATATATATATATATATATATATATATATATATATATATATAACAGACAAAAACAAAAACAAAAAAGATAAGGGGAGGGATATAGCCCCTATGCTCAATGCAAATTGAGGGTTCCACATTTCTACATTGGATTAATTTATTATTGTATTGTCACACAAATATGCAAATACATTTCATTTTCAAACCTGCATATAATTACACTTCAATTCATGTCATAAGTGCCAGAGTGAGGAGTCATGAAGAAGTGAGGTGGTGAGTAAAATTGGCAGGGAAATCTATTTGAGCGCCCTGTTTGTATTATAATACCAATATTTAGCTCCTTCGATTCGATAGGTGTATCACACAAGTCTGAACGGGGAAATTTTGCAATATTGATGGTTTGTCCCGCCCCTAAAGTTCACTGCTTTGCTTGAAAGCAAACATGGATTTTCCCTACATTGACTTTGTGTCTTTTTTTGATACAGAGCAGACCCCTACTCTGCTTTAGATTTTGTTTTTACTTCAGCCAACATGGCCCGATGTTAGATGTCCAGGTAGCCTCTTATTGAAGCTCCAAGTCTAGCCTTCACATAGCTGGCCTTCACCTTCTCTCCCAGGAGGCCATCCCAGTGTTTGCAGTAGCTGAACCTAATATATCCAGCACATGAACTGTGGCCCGTCAAGTATTTTCAGAGGAAATGACTGGCTGGGGGGACCTGTGCTCTTTACCCCCAAGTGGGCCTTTTCATTGAGTGTGAAAGTTCATGTGTCACAACCTCGGAAGCACAAGACGGGAGTCAATGGTGCCGTTCAAGAACGCCTCACACTGGCCCGAAAAGATACTGACCCGGACCTGACCTTATGCGTTGGAGCTGTAAACATCTGTTGTTGATAAGCATGTCAAGAGGAAAAAATCAAAGTGGATTTAGAAAGAAAGCCCTGATTTACCAAACAATAAATCCTGTTTAGTTTACAGAGAAGAAGTGCCTGTTTAACCAAATGTGGAATTTGGCTGTTTGACAGAATTCACATTGGAGTAGAATAAGCTGTTAATCTAATTGAAGTTTTTATGTGTTAATATCATCAACAGCTCTTAATATTGGTCTGAACCTGAACCCAGACTGGTTGACCAGCTGTTAACTGGAAACACTACATACGACCAATGGGATAATAGTTAAAGAAAAAAACCTTTTGTTGAATAGAGACTGACATATTGAAACATGTCCAACGCTTTGTTATCATTTACTTTCATCCCCATCCCAACCCTAACCCTACTACCCCCCCCTGCCAATCACTCATATTTTAAAGGCAACTCTTGCAGATTATTTATGGTGGCCTCTTGGACAGTTAGAGTAGTAACAGAATCCTGAGTGGCCCTCTTGAAATATAATAATAATTTTCATGATTGTTCTTCTTGTTGTCTACATTTTAAGCTATGCTAACAGCATGGCCTAAAATACTCGACAACATCATACTGCTGCTAATTTACTGTAAATCCCATAAAACACATTCATGTTCCCCAGAGGATTTTACCCGAAGACTTTAGGAGGTGTACTCAAACACCACCATGCTGTGATGTGTGAAAGACTTACTTTTGTTTTATTCTTCTTTCAAGGGTCCTAAAGGTTATCCAGGGCCATCAGGACCGCCAGGAGAACAAGTGAGTATTACTTTGTTTTTGTGCTTGTTTGTGTCTGTGTGTGTCTTTCCAGAGACATACTTTGATACACCAGTTTTCAGTTGCTATTTATTTCAAAGAGGATGATTGGAGACACATACCTGCATCTCTTATACCACTGATAGAAGTTCATACTCCAGCAAAATACATCAAGATACATATGCATATTTGCACATACGTATACATACAGTTATGTATGTGTTACCCTTTCAGTGTTTTCTTCAATTCCACGTGTCCTCCGCTCCTTGACGGAAAAAACTCATCGCCTCATCAAAATGCAAATTATTTAACAACCTCCTTTTCAAAGATTGCCTATATTAGTCCGAGTCAGATGGCTCTGAGCACTCGTAAAAAAGAAATTCATATGTTTGATTATTACTATCAGAAATAATAGGGAAATAAAGTCTTTCTCTTTTTTGTTTGAGTATGAAATAATGAGATTGTATCACCTAAAGAGGAATATTCATGTGCCACACAGGTGTAGTGGCGTCATGTTTATTATTTTATATTTAATTTAGATTGAAATGGATGAAAATAAGCCTTCAATCGAAGGCAAATGTCTGATCCATTTTTGTCATACCCTAGACAGATACATCTTGTTCCTGTTAGACCATCATGGTGAATGTCAGCAGATTATGAAGATTATTGATTTGTTGGGTAACAGAAATCCGTGCTACATCAGAGAATAAGTTAAATGTTCTTTGTCATTAAAGAACGTGTTCACTGAGGGATGGATTGAAGGGGAGCAGAAAGACACAGTTCATAGACGGGGTTGTCTTGGTGGAGGCTTTCCAGAATGAACAGTGCTTGTTTTATTCTTCCACTGCTGGCAGTGGTGTTTCTTTGAGTCTCCTCTTTCACTTTATCCATTGCATCTAATCTCCCTATTAACGTTGATTCATTCTCTCTGTCTCTCTGCTGCAGGGCATACCAGGCCAACCAGGGGAGGCAGGGGCTGCAGGTTACCCTGGCAGGCAGGTGCAGTGAAAAATACAAAAATACGCTTCCAGTTCCGCCATCGTTGCTCTATCAAGATATCTGCAGAGAAAAAAAACAGTGATAATATTAATAACTATGTCATGCAAACTGCTTTCTGCTTTACTCTGCACTTTGCTTAGTATTGAAAATAAGTTGTTTACTTCAATACCATTTGCCACAGACTTGTTTTCATGCATCATTCTGTGGACTTCCAACCATATGCACCGCCAGTAGTGTTGACAAGGACACACAAAAAAAAAAAACATGTGCTTTTTCCTCGCTGTCAGTCAAGCTTGCTGGTTTCTATTTTAAAGCCATTCAACATACAATATGTTTTCCTTTTTCCTTAACGTGTGAAATACCTCAGCAATCATCTACTGCGACAATAGGTCCTCCTCATCAGATTCTTTCTTTTGTTGCAGGGCTCAGCGGGGCCAGAAGGTGACCCGGGGCCTAAAGGTGTCCGTGTAAGTACTAGTACCTCTCTGTTCTCTCTCTCTCTCTCTCTCTCTGCCCTGTTTTCTTCAGCAGCTCTGGATTGAATACTTCATTTCCTGAAAGGATTAGGACAGTGTCAGGCTGTCAGGCTTCCCTCCAGAGAGAGTGCCCGGGATCTGAGTTGTATTTCTGTCATGCTACCTGATTTGAAACTGCATGTGGGGGGATTGGTGTTGACCAGTTCCTTTTACTATAGTTAATTCTTCAGCAAGCATAACTTCAATAAGACAGGAGAAAAAAAGAGAAAAGGAAATGAGACAAAGAGTATTGAAGCAGACTGAAGTGGGGGTCAAATATGCTAGTGAGAGAAGAGGCAGAGTGAAAAGGGTTGATAAGATATGAGGAAATAAGAAGGAATGAGGGAGGGACAGGGTTCTACAGATTGCTGAGATATTTGTCCTATGCCAATCCACCGGGGGGGAAAAAACGACAGCCAGCTTATTGCTTTGTTTTCTTTCAGAAGGCAGCTACAAACAGTAGTATAATAAAGATTAGCTAACAATGGACAACCAATTGTAATATGACAAGCCTTTACTTGTAACAGCTGGCACATACCCAGTTATTTCGACAACCTCAAGTATATACAATGACTTGAATGTGTTGGATTAAAATTGCTGCGTTTGATACAGCCAACACATTCCTGTTACTGAGACAGTAAACAAATACCACAACAGATTGGAAGTACTGCTTTCAGTCTGAAAAGACACACAGCAGCTCATATATGAAAGAAGAACAATGCTAGCAAGTAAACATAGATTTACACAATAGGATTGTAGCAGTATTTGTATTTTTTTCCGAAACCATCACGGTTTGGTTCGATGATTACATCTGAGTGGAGAAAAAAGGATGTCACACATTGTAGTATCCACATCTCAACCTAAGTGGCGATCATGCTCAGAACTGTTTGCTAAACTCTTAAACAACAAACGAAGAAGCAGCAGATACAGCAGAACACATGAAGAATAAGGGCTCAAATATACTTGCTTTTGAACCACGTTACTGGAGGATTCCTCTAGGGGGAGCACCACATCACTCAGACAGCGTAAAACACCCAAGTAGAGATGATCTTTGGATCGTTCTGCAACGGCAATGAAACATCAATCATAGTTCAGGTAGTTGTGGACTCGATCTGTTAACTTTCCTTCTAAACTTTCCTCCATTGTTGGTGCCTCCGATGTTGTTGTTTCCCGTCTCATCATCATACAACTCTTCACTGCCCCTAGTGGTTATATGCATACTGCATCTCGCGGACGCTTAGTGTTAATTTCTGAGGACGTGCACAACCAACGCTCCAAACCAGGATATGCAAGGCTGATGGCATGCGTTTGCGTACGTGTAGTTAAAAACAAGTATACTCAGGGCTTGAGAGTAATAAACGGTGGCAAGAAGACACAGTGGAGCAAGACGACCTGCCTGCTTCTTTAAATCAGTCGTGTTGGGACATTTTGGGTTTGCAGTGCTTTATGTCATTGGAAACATGTCAAACATGCTCATGAATATTTTCAAATGCGGAGATTCTGTAATGCTTTTTATTTTTCATTATTGTTGGTTTGAACTGTACCAACTTTCACAGTTAGTCCTAAATAAAACAAGATGGAACCACTGTTGGTTCAAAATTAACGAGAGGAACATAGATGGTACTTTTGTTGCTTTTTTCCTGTTGAACCAAACTCGTACCAGACCATGACCCCAAAACCAATGTACAAAACCAAACCAACCACTGTGCTCTAATATTGTGATGTGAAACATTTGCTTGTTTTCAGGGTTTCATTGGGCCTCCTGGCATCGCTGGACCACCAGGTCTGGAGGGGGAGAGAGTGAGTGATGTTTCTTTTGTAGTTAGTGCACATGAAGTCAACGTCTTTATTATCAATTATGAATGTCTGTGCTGATGCATCTACGTTTATTCCCAATACATTTCACATGTATTCCTTATACTGTCTTCTTCATGATTCTTCTCCATTTTTTAAAATCTTCCTTTCTATAAACTTGTTTCCTCTCTGATCGAGGTTTTAAAGATGCTTTCATGTGATTATTTGCTTGTTGTCCTTTGTTATCAATAGTTAAGTGATTATATTCTACTTAGGCTAAGCCTGAATGATGCCACTCATTCTTTCAGGCTTTTAGAATCAAGGAAATCCTGGTCTTTTCCCTTTGGTCATGGGGTGCACACACCAATTTGGTTTGTGGCAAAGGAAATATAACATTGATGAAAAAACAATTCATGCTTTCTGGCTTCCAACGAGCTATACAGTACTCATAATCTTTCTATGCTGCTCCATGGCCTGATAGGAAACAGTTTCTCTACATCATGTCAGATCAAAAAAGGAGACTTTTCAGTGTTTTATGAACTGAACTTCCTTTCACTGCAATGACCAGAACTTGTTATAACTCAGATGGCAGAATTCCCCAGATTTAGTAATTGATCTACTTGTTTTTTCTTTTCTAGGGAATTCCTGGTCCAATCGGAAAACCTGGCCCCAAAGGAAGATATGTAAGATGTGTCGATCATACTGCAAATGTTTGATGGAATATATTTAGACACAGGTCCTGCAATGGCAAGATTGTTTCAGGGGTGGCATTAAAGATAAAGCCCTGCTGGATTTAGATATTGACAGATGGAATGTCATGGTTGGGCCTTCACTCTTGAAAAGTTAACGTCTTAGCTTCTCTTTGTCGAGGTTGCCAGGCAGGCTGGCAGCCCAGTGTGATTCATTCTTGAGTATTGAGCGATGTCTGGCCAGTTGGATCAAATGTATGTATGTCGCTTTTCTAGTCTTCTGACTGATCTTTTTCATCACATGTCACATTCATCCATTCAAACTACATTCACCACTGATGGAAGTGCCCAACATTACTAAACACTACTACAGTGTTTTGATCCCACTGCTACAGGAATTGCTCTCATAACAGCGGGAAGCGAAATGTTAAGTGGATAAATCTCATTCCAAAAACGATGGTGAACATTGTGTCGACTTTCACCCGTGGATGTGGACTTGGTCTGCTTTCTTTTTGGACAGGCAGGTGCCGATTACTGTCGGTTAGCTCGTTCCAGCAGGCGGTAGCTTGCAGTGTAGCTACAATCAGTAAATGTACACACTGTCTCCTGCAGTGAGGATGTGCTTTACGGACGATGAGTCCAGGACGAGGGGCCCAGTTTGAATGTTATGTTAACAAGCTGCAACGAACATAACTCTTAATGTTTGTAAGATGTAGTCAAAGTGCTATATGATTAGAGGGTATAATCCTTGGTGGTTTCCCTGATGTAACTGAATGTCTACTCTCCTCACAGGGAGTGGTGGGCGATGCTGGGGAGAGAGGGCCACCTGGTCCTGATGGCAATGAGGTGAGATCTGTTGTCGGCCTCTTTATGAATTCAGCTGTCCTCGCTATTTGTCCTGTCATTTCTTCTTCTTCTGTCTGTCATTCACCATTCTGTCCTCCATCTCTAGAGGTACAATCTTCCTGCTTGTTGCTGTTTGTCTCTCTTGACAGTGTCTACACATGCACAGCACTTTGCTGTTTCCTTTTTTGTTCTTTTTGGGTACTTTAGCCACCACTTTGAAAATGTGATAAGTGAATTATTCAAAAACTCAAATGAAAACAATGAATATGTAGAAAATGTTTCAGTCATTAAAACAAAAGTATGAAAACTGTATTTTGTAGGTACTTAGACAACACCAGGTTATGGCCGATAGTTCTTCTGGTATGATCTCGCTCCCTCTCCCTTTGTTTCCATGTCTTTCATTCTCTCTGTCTCCCTGTGTAAACTAAACTAAGTAACCGTTCATAATGATACAATCATTTTCTGATAAGCCCTAACCCCCGACAACTTGTTTAAAAGACACCCAAAACCATCCTCTGGATATGGCAGGAAAAAGGTACATGTTAATAATGCAATCCATCATTCTCTCTCTCTCTTGCTCTCTGCGCTGTAGCCTATATTGAGATTAATGACCCCTTGTTTGTGTAAATTCGTTTTCTGATCACTGGTAACACCTTTAATGAAACCTGTGAATTTGGCAAACGGACCTGTATGATTAAGAGTTATTAATATGCTTACATTATGTTTGTTTACAGTTGAGAACATGCCTCTCTACCCTTTTTTTGTAAAACAAATAAATCTTAATATCCATAAAAAAAGCCAAGAAATATTAAAAGAAATGTATGGTCTCTTGAGGTAAAAGTCGTGAAGATAGACCGGGCTGACAGCCGGGTCACGCAGCCACTTTGTTGTCAATTACAATTTAGCCTTGATAGAATCATTTTAGGATTTAAGATCAACTAAGTTCGCGTCCTTAAACATTTCAAATATAAACACAAAGTAACACCGAGAGCGTCTCCATTGTAGGCTTGGATGTGTAGCAGGTTGCAGTACTGTAAGTGTCCTGTCCTGTGTACTTAGGATGTTGCTGTGATGTTTCACAGGGGCCTGTTGGTGGGACTGGCATTGGCGGCTTTCCTGGTCTGAGGGTGAGTTTTCACTTTTTATATGATTTTTGTCTCTCTATTAGTTTTACATAGCCCATGGGAAATACGCAAGATGTTTGATGTGTCATTCATTTGGCTCACAGTTCTGCTTCCGGCGCTCGTCTGTCATCTTTCTGTCTCTAGCAGTTAGGTTTGGTGTTTGACTGATGAATTGCAGAATGTGCAGAACTTGAGCCAGGGCTTTGTGTTTTCTAATGGCAGCAGCACATTTCATCCTGTGAATGAGTTCAGAGTTATCCACACACTTTCAGAAAAGATGAATATACCAAGGCTGGCTTTCATAATCGAAACATCTTGGCTAAATGCCAAGGGTCTTGAACACTGCTAATACAATGGGCTTGACAGAGCCAATGAAGTCCAGAAGCTCCAAAGGTTACAATATAAAAAAAAAAACATGTTACAGAGAACAGAGCGAGTATTTTAATTGCATTGCGAAAATACCAAAGTTAATACAATATCAAATATTACCCGGGCCAAGCTCATTACAGCCATTATATTTTATCTCTATTTCATATAGATCAATATCCCTATGGTGACACACTTATCTTTTCCCCAGTAAATACTGTAAGGATTATTCCAACTGCCTGCCCAATCTGTTTTTTTTTTGGGATATCCAGATAGATTAATTTGAGAAAAACTACAACATGAAATTCAAGTTTTGGAAATTGGATCCAAGACATATCTGCAGATGTTTTGAAATGGGATTTCAATCTAATGTCTTAGTAATACAGTGCCTCAAATCTACAGTGACAAAGTGTATCTGATAGACAAGCTGCTTACAAGATCTCGAGTTGTAGTACTTGAAATCGGTCTTGGTCTCAACTCGGTCTTGTCTCGTTCTCAGACTAGGGGGACTTGATTTTAAATCAAAACCAGTCAAGACCACCTTAACCCATTTCTAAAAGAAAGAATAACGTCAATTAATTCACAATTTCGGCATATCCCTCCCACACTTCGAGGCCTTTTTACTTCTGTGAGAAAAAAAACAATCTAGAGTGTCAGAGGTCTAATAGAGAGCATGCTGTCTTTTTACTGTACTGTTTTTTTTAAATGTCTCAGTTCACAGTGGCCTCTTAAACACCTGCCTGTTCATGTCAGCAACATGGATACAACTGTAACCTTCATGTTCCCCGTGCCATCATTTCAAGCTTCATTTACACTAGTTAGCTGTTCTCACAGCATGGGGATTTATTAGGGTGTTTCAAGGGTCACACTGTGTGTGCAAGACACATCTGGATGGCTGAGGCTTCACTTGAGCAACTGGCTGTAATTTATCTTTACTGCAGGCAGAGACCTGAAACATGCAGACACTACCTTTGAGTTGTTATTGGAATAGAACAAGGACTTTATCCCAGAGATGCTTGTGGTGAAATCACATAATAGAGAAAATCAAGCTAATCGCATTTTAATTTTCTAATGCTTTCATTATGAGTAGCTCAGTCTGTAGGGACTTGGGTTCGGTGCAGACCAAATCTGGAAATTGGTCTCATAGCAGTAGAGGTGCCAGATCACTTCTGAGCACTGCTGGTGGGCCTTGAGCAAGGCAGCCCGCCCACCAGCTCAGGAGCGCTCACAGAAATGTCAGATATGTTCTTTTTAAATGTCGTTAGTACTTCAGGTAGGTATCCAAACTCTAAACCAATCAGAACAACTGTTGTCTCAGACAGAAGCCAGAATGATCACTTATTTGGTTTGACAAAATGTGCACACACGCTAACGGGCTGCTGTAAGTTAGCCAAGGGTTTCCTGTCATAGTTTGTTTTCGTAACATTTCAATGAACAGAAGATATTGGGGCTCGTGACAGATTTCTCTCAATGGATGAATTGTGTTATTTGGTTTGAATTAGAAGGTTTTATACGGGACATTAATTTCTGGACTAAATCTAAACCTGCAACATGTTTCCATTTCGCAGTGTAGTGTTGGAGTCAAGACCACACTAACCCAGACCAAGACATACCCGAGACCAGAGTGCTCCGATACCTTAGCCAAGACCAAGACCATAAATATCACTGAAAAATCATCAACTACTACACTCACTTAGACCGTGACACCTGGAAGGTTCACAAAAATGAAGCTATGAGGTATTTGGTCTTTTAGAAAGGTGTATTTTCCTTCCAATCACAGAAATGGAGTGGAAAAATAGCCTGTCAATGGTGGTCTTGACCGGTCTTGATTTAAAATCTGGAGTCCATCCAGTCGGAGACCGAGACAAGACAGAGTAACAAAATGATTTTGATACCGAGACCTTCAAAAAGTGGTCTTGAGACCAAGAAGTACTACAACACTATCCCAGTATCAGTAAGAAAGATGAGCCCTCTAAGCTGTGCTCACTCATTTGTTTAAGGCAGTTACACAAAGTTCACACTTTAGTTAAGTAATCAAAGAGCAAAAACAGAACAGCGAGTGTCCGTTCTGGTATGCTCTTGATGTCTTTGCCAGTTTGTGAATCAACAGAATGTGAAGCTGCCAGACACTCAGACACACTCAGCCTGCATGCAGAGCACCAGGGTTGAGCACCAGAAACAGTTGTTTAAAGGTCCCATATTAGGCTTTTTCTGGTTTTATATGCTCTTTAGTGTGTTTTCCAAGTGTCCTGTGCATGTTTAGGCACATCTATGTGCAAAAATTCAAAATCCGCAGAAACGCGGCTTCTCCTACGTCCTCCTGTTAGCTGTAGCATTAGCCGCATGTAACGTTCGGTTCTAGCCCCCCTCGATAAAAAATTGTCAGTCCGACGTCATTGCCAGTGTGAGATCACTGACTCACGGACTCAGAGCGTAGAGGGAGCAAGGAGGAGCAGTACATGAAAACAGACACTTTTTTCAGATTTTAGCTATTGAGAACGTACAAAAGTAGGTACATAGATTAAATATACGAACCCCAAAAAGGGCAGAATATGGGCTCTTTAAAATCGTATAGGCTGACAAAAGGATCTTTTTAACATGGTGAGTTGAGGCCAGCCAATGTAACCAGTAGTATCTGTATATGAGTATAAAAAAACGTGTCTATAATACACTGGGCACTGCCGTATTATTGTATGTCTCATTGGATCTCCTGAGGCCACTGTGGTTTTGTTAAAACAAGAGGTACAGTAATGCTGCAATCTGGTTTTGTTCAAGCTTGGAATCAATTATCTTGGGAGAAAATGGCTTGGATCATCTCTAACCACCTGGTGTTCAGGATTCATCTTGACTGCAGTTTGAGTAAAGCCTCTGTGTTGGACAGTTGGTGGACCAAATCTCCCCCACCAGATATTTTGTTCTGGGGAAAGTCTTGTGGCTTGTCCCTTCCTCTCCTCCTCTTTTGTTCTTGTGTTCCCTGTTGAAAGCCTTCTATGATGGAGCACATGTGATTTGTGTCAGTGGAGAGGCAGAATCACACACACCAGCTCCAGAGGATCCAGATGGACTACATGCGCACAATGACATCAAATTAAACCATGTTCTCTCGCTCTACTCTCACTCACTTGCACTTTTTTTCAAATCCAGCAGATTGACATGTTGATTATATGGATGGTACTCATGACATAAAAATGAACCTCAGGCTTTTTACTTAACATATTATTTGCATTCTGCTTTTCTTTTCAATTTTAGTTGGTAGGCAGTTTTTACTCTCAATTGTTTTGGCAAAAAAACGCTTCTCTCCATCCTAAGTCCTTTTTTTATTTAACCCCCCCCTCCCCTGCAGTTTCAAAGGGGGGAACATTTAAGTGAGCTTCCCAGCTGGTTTTCAAAGGAATCAGTTTCATACATGGATGCATGTGCTTGCCTTGCATAGACTTAGACTTCAGTATTTTCATGATTAAGTTTAAAATTCTCACCCTCACTTTCAGAGCCGTTCACAGACAGGCCCCCGGAACATTTGTCAGAACTCATTCAACTGTACCCGTTCAATAAGGTCGAACACCTGCTGTCTGTCCCACTGACAGATTTTAAGACTTGTGGTGATCGTGTGTTTGAGGCTATATAGCACCAATCCTCTGGAATTCCCTGCCCATCTTGTTACGTTCTTTTGATTCTGTTGAGTCTTTCAAAAAGCAGCTATAAACGTTGATGTTTAGACAGGCCTATGGGTAATCAGGTCCAAGTAGTCTACCTACTGATCTATGTTTTACTGTGCCAAATATTCTTCCTAGTCATATCAGGATTTCATAATAATGGCCAATGAAGTACTTATTTGTTCCTGTTTTGTTGTGTTTATGTTGTTTTTTGTTTTTGTCTGTGATAAGAGCGATATAAATATTCATATTTCCCCCCACAGCATCATTGATGCTCTTGGGATGGTGAAGATCACAAACCCTCCATATCAGTTTCCAGTATTTACTTTCAGACTACTTGGAAAGGGTTTTCATTCCAGCCCGCTCAATCTAGCCGTTATCACCTCACCTCTGTCAATGAGTGTGGATCTTGTGGGCCGGCAGAAGTAAGCTTCGCCAGGCCCAGACCAACACAACACAGCTGCTAACTCTGTCAGTACGGCTCAGTACTGTATGAAGGTAGAAAAGAGTTGGTGTAAATTCCGCCCTGAAAAGAAGAAATCAAAATCAGTTAGTATAGAAAAATGTCAACAACACCTCTTGGCTAGCATTACTGTTTACTGTAAAATTACAATGTGTACCTTTTTCCCTCCACAGGGCGACCCAGGGCCTGAGGGACTGAGGGGACTGCCTGGTATGGTGGGACCTCAGGTAGGTTAAAATATCGGCTCTGAATGATAATGATTGGCCTCAAATAACTCCACTGGGTGTCTATGACGATGGGGCTCACCGTGTCATTGTGTTTCATCCTTCATCGTTGTGTGCTAATAGTTGTGCTTCAGCAGCAGACCTGGAGACGTTTGCTCAGTGAAAGAGGGAGGAGGGTTGTCAGGCTTGATATGCCAAAATGTTGTACAGCTGAATGCCATATCTGCATTTTTTGTAAACATTTAGGAAAATGCTGTTTATGTTACGTTGTGTAAAAATGAAAAGAATGATCCCAGCCTCTTTCACATAGTTGAACATACAGCTGATTTTTATTAGCCTGTTTCCAAATCCAGGGTTGCAGTTTCAGGTCGGAAAGCTTCTGATTGTCTTATCCCTAAAGTTAAATCATTTGAATCTCTCTGAACTTTACCATAATTACTGTTAAAGTCTGTTCTGTAAAAACATCTTCACATTATAAATCTAATATCCGTCTGCGCTCCCTCCCTTCTTTCGTCTCCACGTGGCAGGGCCCAGGAGGACGAGCTGGCCCGCCTGGATTGAAAGGTGATAAGGTGATCTAAATATTTATATTATTGCAGTGTATCTGTGTGTAATGTGTCAGTAGTGCCGCTCGCCAAATTGGAGATATTACAAGCGAGCCTGTTGAGAATTCACACGCATCATCGCAGCGTGTTTGCATGTTAATGAATGATATCACACCACAGTATTTCTTGGTTCTTAATAGTGTGTCTACTTAATGTCATGATAGCTAAACTGTATGTTTATAGCAACTTGCTTTTACAGTTCTAGTGCACCGTATATCTAAAGTATAGTTGTATGTATGTGTGTGTGTTTAACTGTGGTGATGTTGTGTGATCAATGGCAGAATAGTGTTGTGTTATATCTCTGTATGATGCTGTGAAATTCAGGGTGAAGTGGGACAACGGGGCCACCCAGGAGACATGGGGTACCAAGGTGATAAGGTACGTAACCCCCTCATCACACAAGAAAGAAACAACTTTCCCGCTTTAATCAACTTTCATTTCACCTTCATCAGAACATTTTCAATACTCGTGTTTTATTGCCATATGTCACTAAAGCGAGCCCTTGTTTACCCCCCTGCTTTGACAAATAATTGGACTAAAGCAGAATATGTTGAGGAACATTTATTGTTCCAAAAATCAGGAACAAATTAATCCAGACGTTTCCCCCAAAAGAAATGCATTAGTTTTTAAATAAACGCAGATGTTGTGACATTATTCACATGAAGTGTGAGTCATCACATAACAGTTTTCCCATATGAGTAAGGTTTAACACACATATGCACATTACTCATAGGATAAAGGATAAAAGCAAACAAACACAAAAGGGTCGTTAGATACGTTTTCGAGTGATGTGTTTGTCTTTCAGGGAGCTGCTGGTGCGCCGGGTCCGTCTGGGCCAAGAGGGAAGCCAGGACCACCGGTACGTTAGTGTGAGTGTGTGTGCCCCTGTGTACAAGGTGTTATGTGTGTTTCTATATTTACACGTGTGTGTGGGTGCATGCTGACAGTTTATAAAGGTTTTTGTATAGCTTTTATAGACCAAGCAGGATAAACACAGTGAGCCACAATGAGATCTGGACTCTGTTTTTGTTGGCTCGTAAAACTGAAGTCAGGTCGGTCACATTCATTACATCTCAGGTTTATCAGGACTTACTTTTACTGAGCTCATTTTAGAGTAGAGACACAGGATGAGTTTCTTCAAACGACGACTTGTTGCTTAGTGTTCTTAGTCAAGAACACATGAACCGAGAGCAAGACATACTCGAGATCAGAGTGCTCCGAGACTGTGACAAGGCCGAGATATTTAGGGATCTAGACTGAGTCAAGACCAAGACCAAGGCAGGGCGAGACCGAGATCAACACCATAAATATGAAAAAATCATGATCTTGTGTGCAGGGGGCGTAACTTAGACTGTGACACCTGAAAGGTTGCGGCCGTAACCGGGGGATAAAAGTCAAATGATGAATGAATCGAAGTTATATGTCTTTTAGAAAAGAACGGGTTTTTTTCTAATCACAGTAATGACGTGAAAATAGCCAGTCAGTGGTGGTTTTGATTAAAAAATCAGGAATCCGCCCAGTGTGAGACCGAGACAAGGCCGAGTTAAAGTGCTTTGGATTCCATGATGAGACTGAGACTTTCATAAAGTGGTCTCGAGACTAGTTTCCAGTACTACAATACTACTTATCAGCAACAACAACAAAAAAGCTCAGATTAAGCATTCCTGTTAAATCAACAGGATTCATTACAAACTTATCCAGATGCTTTCACCTAGTTTCTATGCAGTTTCTTTAGTTTATGTCACTACTGTCATTACATAATCAAATAGTATTATTACCCCGGTTTAATTTAGGAGAAAAGACAAAAAGAAGATTAACCAGCTGAAGAAAGTAATTAAAAGTAATAAACATTCAATCAGTATACTGTAGGCGCAAAGACAGACAACAACAAGCTCACACTGTACACAACGTAAACCAGGCGAGCGTGTGTGTCTGAGGCATTAACAGGGCGGGAAATAGTACAAGAGAGTGCACTCAAGAAAAAGATACGTGGATTAAATGTTACTTATGTAGAAGTCAAACAATTGCTTTGTTTATATACTCGAGTAAAGGTGAAAGGTTTTTTTGTTTAAAAAGGACTGAGTACTTTTATACCTGGGGGCGTAGGGTGCGGGGTTAAAAGGTCAAATATGATCTAAACTTCCTGTGCAGTGCAAAAACAACTAGAGAATCTGAATCTCTAATCAGGTTGTTAAAGTAAAGACACACCGTTATGATTAAGTTCAATGCGAGGCTTCATCTCCTTCTCTGTGTTTTATCTCTGTGCCTGTGGTCTGCATACGCAAGTCCATCCACACCTAGGTGATGGAAGGCTTGGACCTCATTTTTGGCCTTTTTAAAGTTTTAATTAACTTTTAATTAGCACTTTGGACAATGTATAATTATTCCCCTTAACTATATTGTAGTTAAAGTAAAGTTACTGGTTATACAAACTCTCAAAAAAGTACAAGTAAACATTAAAACTACTTAATTACAGTAAATTGAGTATTTGTTATGTGTTACTTTCCTCCACTGGGTATTATTAACATCCAGTTTAAGATCAGTTTGTGTAACAGTATCTCCTGTTTGTTTGTTTTTTCAGGGTAGAATCGGTGATATTGGGTCACAAGGACCACCTGGGCCTCCAGGACCAGAGGTAGGACATACGATGAGTTTTAATGTTCACCATGTCACTTATTTGTTCCCAGTTTTTAAATGAAACAGGCGCAGGACCACATCACGATCCCCTCATGTTAACAGAGAATAGTGAAAGCCTCTCCCAGATAAAATTTGGTGACATCATGTACGTTCTTGACCTGAAAACACGACTTAAATCTCACTTCTTACCACAGAACGGACAAACCTGCTGTTTAGAACAACGTCAGGGAAGGTCAATGAACTTCTCTCCAGGACGGCTTGCGTTCCATGTTAAAAAACGTTAACATGGGAAGATGCTGACAAACGGTTTAAATTAGAGTCAGCTCAAACACAGATGCAGCAATAAAGTCATACTGCTGTTTGTTTTCTTTCTTTTTTACTCCTCATTTCCACATACTCTGTGCGCGTCAGTAGTCGCCACGGTTTTGCTCCGTCGGACGGCGTGCGCTCTCTGCCTCACTGGGTTCATTTTTGGAACGTGAGCGCAGAACAACGAGATCAAGCGGGAATATGAAGAGAAAAACGTGCAAACAACTTGTTGTTTTGTCTTTCTGAGGTTGCTTTGTTGTTCATTTGGCGCCTGTTTTGACTTGAAGTTAATTAAGTGATGGGGAATAAGATGACGAGTCCATGTGTTGTGTTTTATTTTGAAACTGACCGGATGGTCAGAGTGTTTCCTTGTCTGACTTCCTGTCAAGGTCATTCTTATCTGTCCTGCTTGCAGCGGGCACCGTCGAAAATAGACCCGCAGGAGCATTGACTAGAGTGGCAGCGATGAATGAACTTAAGGGTTCAGTGTTACAGGCTGCACAGTGAAATAAAGCCTGGTGGTTGATCAGGTTTTACAACAGTAACTGAATTAGTGTTTAAATACTGAACAATGACATTCCCATTGGATTTCTTTAAATATCTTGTTTTGTCTGCCCCCCTGTATTTAGATCAGTTGTACCCTTGTCCCTTCTTCTATAGAAGTACGTCTTTTTCCTGTTTCCATATTTTTTTGCGTCTTACTCGTGGTACCTGACCCGCTGCAGGGCTCTTCTTTGATCCCTGACATGATGTCTTAGAAAACTAATGGAGGGATTACCGTGGAATTTCCTGTACATCTATCACAGGGGGGAAATTCTTCTCATGCACAATAAATATTACAATCTGGCAGATTGCTGGGCGCTGGTGACTGAGTGGTTAGTTTGCACTCCCCATGTACAGAGGCTGCAGTCCTCTTAAGTGGACGTCTCAGGTTCGAGTCCGACCGGTGGCTCCTTTCATGCATGTCATTCACCACACACTCTCTCTCTCTCTCTCTCTCTCTCTCTCTCTCTCTCTCTCTCTCTCTCTCTCTCTCTCTCTCTCTCTCTCTCTCTCTCTCTCTCCCTCCATGATTTCTGACTCTATCCACCTCCGGTTTCTCCCAAAAAATCTTTACATTTCTGATAAGGCCATTCATTCTCTGCAGATGATAAACTTGGTAGTAAAGATTTTATAAAGAATTGGACTTGCTAGTCTGCTTTGGCTTTTACCAGACGATAACTAAAGTGATTCATTTGACTCCATGACCTTTTACTACTTTGCAAGTCTAAGCTGTTTACTAAACAGGATATCTTCCTAGCCAATGTCAGTCATGTGATGACCCTCTATGACCTTCCCTTCACTTGTCCCTTTTCTCAAAAATTCGACTCAGAATTTAGATGAGCTGATGAGATGAACCCACGACCCTCTGCTTTATTTTACTTGGTCTATGTAGCATGACAGGGGGTCTGATTCTGTTGAGAAGAGATGGCTCTATCATCAGTTAACTGACAGATTTTATGAAATGGAGCAGTCGAGACAACAAGGGTTCTCAGTAGAACCACAATTTGCATCAAAACGAGAATAATCACTTGTTCAGTTTGCTTCGGTCTTCTGCTTGTCTGTGCATTGGAAGCTGAACACTTCACCTTTCGTCATTGTTGGTGGTGCAATGTCTGTGAAAGGCATGGAAAATGTCAAAGGCCTGCTGCACTCAGTCATGCAACAGGACCATAGGTCACCTAGGTCACAGCTTACAGGCATATTTCACTGAAATGAATGATTCTGTTGTGGCAGATGCTTCAAGGTATTCAGTTTCTATCTGCTCAGCAGCAAGCCATCACTATCAAAGATTTTCAAAGATGACCTTTTGTTCTATGTGAAAACAAGAGGCTGCTTACGATATATGTATATTTTTTAAATAAATATGTTTTTGGGGCTTTTTTGCCTTTCTTAGATAGGACAACTGAAGAGAGAGAGAGAGGAAATGTTGGGAGGAGAGAGTAGGGAGTGACATGCGGCAGAGGTCGGATTGGAACCCACGGCCGCTGGGACGAGGACCGCTAGGCTATTGGCGCTCCTGCTCATGATCATTTAAATGCAATATAATCCCACTCCTCCCGTAAAGTACACAGATGCAGAGAGCATGTGTCAAAATCAAGCAATTAGTAATGTGACTAATGTGTTTTTCTCATTTGTTTTTTTGCAAGGGGTTTCCTGGAGACATCGGGGTACCAGGGCCCAACGGTCCACCCGGGCCAAAGGTACAACAGCCTCTCTTTGTCTTCTCCATTTATCCACCCATTCATTAAATTCATCTGATTGAATCATCTATTTGGGTTCTCTTCAGGGTTTGCAAGGTGCCAGAGGGCCACAAGGCCCGCCAGGGCCACAAGGAACACAGGTGAGATGATTCAACACCCAACTAAACCCTACCCGTCAGTGTGGTTCTTGGCTCAGTGATCCAGAAAAGTGGAAAATATGGCTCATCAAAGGGTTTCCATTGGATCATTAGTCTGAGGCAATTCTTCTCATTTAGCATGTTAGCACATTTCAAACAACTGCAGCTTAGCCCGAGTGGGATTTTTTTTCCGCTGCCATATATCTCGGGGCATGTTCCACTGGGTGAAGTCATGATTTACCATTGGGTGCTTATAAAATCAAGCTTGAATATTTTCCAGCAGTGAAAAAAAAAAGAAGAGAAGTCTGGAGATGTACATACCACTCACAGGTGCTTTTGTTTGTGCATTGACCAGGCAAACACTGTGAAGATGTCGTTGATCACTGTTCTCCCCTCTAAGACAAACACACTTTCCTACTGTGGAGTTACAGAATCTCAGACAGATTACACACACAAAGTCTTAAAGAGTCAGAGACCCCAGGCCTAGAATCATACAGGTGGGAAGTACAACCTCTGTACTGCAGTTTTTTTTTTTTTTGGATTTTACTTTATGTACCACAGTGACAGGTTTGGGTCAGAAGCTCAGAAGAGTTTCGACAATTTAACCCTTTCTTTGGTGGTAATAATAGAGAATAAAACAAATAATATACAACCCTAATGCATCACCGGTCCTAAGGGATTTTTATTCAAGTTTCAAAATGGCTCTTCTCTGCTTGAAAAGATAAGTCTGAATTAGTAATGGTGTGTTGTTTATTTATTATTTTGACCAATCAACGGAGTGCAGTGTGACTTTAGGGTTGGATTGGTACGCTTGGCCCCCCCACAGAAGGGTACCAAAAAAGTAGGACGGTACGGATCCGTTATTTTGGTACCATTCTCAGCTTTTGACTTTGGAAACACCAATAAATCTGTACCGCACTGAACCCACTGGACCGCTTGGTGGAAACGGGGCTAAAGTAGCGCGAGATCGCAGTTACTTTTACATTATTAGTGCAAGTCTTCTTACTTCTAAAGTTGACCAGTTTACTTGTGGTGTGATGATGAATGGAAAAACAGCTGGATTGTTCTGCTAATTGTAGAGTTTGCTCGTACTCGTAGAGTTATGAAAGAGCAGAATCTTTGTGTTTGATGAGCTGTGCTGTGTTCTGCAGGGTGATGAAGGACCACTCGGCCCACCTGGCATCGCTGGCCCTACAGTAAGAACTCCAGATACACAACCATTCTCAATAACTCAGCCTATTGCAAGTTGTTTGAATGAAACAGTTTTCTTCGATGATCTTTAAGCAAGCAGCTTAAACACATTTTCAGTTTTGGTACCTTTCGACTGCAGGTTTGTAAAAGTGTGTGAAACTGTCTCTCCTCTTCTCTTTGTAGGGGAGACCTGGAAGAAAAGGCTACATAGGTGAACCTGGCCCTGACGGTCTACAGGTGAGATCACTTTCTTTTCATAATCACTGTGCTGTTTGCTACACTCCTGTAACTGTGTTTTTGTGTTATGTTCAAAGATTAACACACTTTCAACCATTGACGTTTTCTTTAAGAAATACCTCATTATGAGCTCTGTAACATAACATGATGCCACAGTATTGTTGAATATTGACTAATATTCAGCACAGAGTCTTTACCCTGTCTGATCATGTTTTCTTTCCTTGAGATGGAATCAGTATAATTTTTTTCTACAGTTTTTTCCTCAGTCCACATCTGTTAAAGATGTGGAACGGACAAGTTTCTAGATGTTGAGAAATTTTGAAGAAATAAACATGCTGCTGTGTTTGATGAGCTTGGTATGCTTTTAACTACCAACAATAGTCATAGTTCCATTGAATTGTGGAGTAAATGTCAAGGGAACGTTTAAAGTGGTGAAGGTTAAGTTAAGGTGAAAAGGCAAGAAAAGAGTGGAACACGCCCGACGCGTTTCAGCCATTTTCCACTCGTTTCCTACCTTTCCACCCTTAACCTCTCCCACACAAGTGTCCCTACAACCGCTTCAGAGACCACTCCATTACCAAGCGGAGGTAAGCTAGTCCACTGTTGTTTTTTTCAGTCAGTTGTCCCTACGACATCGCACCTTGTATCGCCCAACATTACCCCGCACACAGTGAGCGCGCCAGTTTCAATTAATAGTGAACATTTAAAATGTTGCAAAAAAGAAATAACAGACTAGGTGGGGCGCAGATCTCCTAGCGGTGAAGTCGCGACCTATGTACAGAGGCTGTAGTCCTCTAAGCAGGCGGCCCGGGTTCAAGTCTGAAGTGCGACACATTTCCCATACATCACTCCCCTCTGTCTATCTCTTTATCGCTTTATATGCGATTTTTAACACTTAAATATAATATAAATCAAGTATATCCTCTGAAGATAACTCTGTGAGTCATGACTGTCTACAATGGGTGTAACACCCGAGTCCCACTGTCTGTGATGTTTTCAGAGTTTTCAGAGTCCTATCTTCAGTTTGTTTACATCGCCGGGACGGCGGTTGACTCCTCCCCTCGTGTATAAAAGTTGTTTAATTGAGGGACTAGAGAAAAGAAGAATAACATACTGTACTCACTGCTTAACTGTGTTTCTAGATCACGCTCATTTCAGGTAAATTTACATGCAGTGTGAAGATACCAGCATAATAAAGATCGCTAGCATTAGCATGCTAACACAACAATGCAGCGCAAGTTGTTTTGGTTTCATGCTGGTTGCTCAAGGGCGACATCTGCTGGATCAAAAAATTGCATATAAAGCCTTTAAGGCTAATAGCCCACAAATAATTGTCTCCAACAGTTGTTTCAGGGAAAACACATCAGCTAGCATTTGTCATAATATCATGCTGTTTAGTGAAGAACATACATTTGAGCGTCAACGGAAGTTCCTCACACTTCAAGGAGGATTGAATACACCCAACTTTATCACCCTGACACTCAGAATTTTCTGGCTTTAAATTTTAAGTGTAGAGGATTTTGCTGTATACGTTTGTTTTCAGGTTTTTACTACAGCAAACCACGGCATTCCAACCCTGTTCCTTCCTATATGTTTAGGGCTGCCATTGTTTTTTTTGCCATCACCGCAATTGCTGCGCCATGATAGAAGTACGATGTGATTTCAAGATTTTAGGATTCTAAATGACACCGTCATGCTTACCTCTGATTTCCAGCGTCTCCACGTTACTGTGAGCTGAGCCCTAACTGTGTTAAACACATGCTCTTCATTAAGGGAGAGAAAATGTTCTCCCCAGGCTTTCATCACACATACATACCAAGCACACCAATAAGAAGCGAAGCTTTCCAGTCCCACGGAATAAGAGTGTGTGTTCCTTTTTTTTAACACTTGTAATATCCTGATTGGGGAGCCAGCTGCAGGGTAGAACGGTGACAGACATCTCTCTAATTGCAGGAAGCTAACCCGCACACTGTTTGATGTGTTCTGCTTGCAGGGAGAGAAAGGGGACATGGGAAACATTGGAAAACCTGGACCACAAGTAAGTTGCTATCTCACTTGTAAAGTACAGTACTGTTATTAACTAACAACCACCATGCTGTGCAATAGCAGCTTCTCATTAAGTCCTCTTTAAGGGTGTTAATGTGGAGCCTGTGCTGCGGTTTTAATTGGTTCCACTTCCTGTCTTTAAAGCATTTACAGTACATTTAAAAATACATTTTCCCAGCATATTAAGATACTGATGCAATTCATCTCTATGAATGAATATTTTGGAGGACATTAAAGAAGTATTTCCTGATGTCTTACTGTTTTCCTGACCTACTTTCAATGTTAAGACAATTTGGATCATCTCCCAGAATCACAGTTCGTTTGGTCATCGTGAAATTGGCAGAGCAACACAGCAGAAAAAAAAGAAGAAAAGGAGAGTAATATGAGATCTTCGGTGAAGTCACCGTGTTTGGGTTTCACAGTTTTCTAAAGCTCAGGGCTGCTAAAGTGTTTTTTTTGCCAAAGTATCTGCTGCATGTTGTCAAAGTTCAATAACTGTGGAATCTCTGGTCAGATTATTTGTAATTATAATTAACGTATGAACTGCAAAATTACAGTTGCAGATGCTGCCTGTCCGTTTCATACTTCATTAATACTTTGTACCCAAAACAAATATCTCAAAAGAAATTGTCTTCTTTTGCAAAATCCTCAGACGCACAAAACTCTCTGAACATCCAAACTATGTCCGTCCTTTCCGGAGGCCCCCATAATGTTAATATTTGCATTCTGTGCATAGTGGAGGCAACCAAGCGGGCCGTGTTGGACTGTGTTTCTGCAGCGCACATATGAGAGGGATTAAGCACTCACTGCGTAGAGAGAGCTTTGAAGCCTAGGAGGAGCCGTGGGGCTATGCAGAGGAAATAAAAAAACAACAACTCTAAAACATATGGAGGCTCTAATGAATTGCATGACATCACTTTTCCAAATAAGTTAGTTGTGTAAGAATCTGAGAAAAAAGACTGTTATCTAGTAACAGGTTAACCCAGGGGTGCCTGTCTTTTCTGAGCCACCCCTGTATCACCATGTGGCCTCCCATAAAATGTCTCTCAAGTGAAATTTTACTAGAGGTTTTTTTCAGTGTGGTAGATTTGAGCCAATTTAGATTTGCTGCTGAGTGCTCCCCCTTTAGTCCACAACTACTAAAACATGTCGCAGCCGTCAATTACCAAAGGCAGCCACAGGCGTGCATGATATGCAGTTCATATGTCAACTTATTGCTTTGATTTTCATGTCAGTGACTCACTTAACCTTAATACTCTTAGTTGACTGCAGCTGTATTTCTTCCCAAACGTAAGGTTAATGGGTATACCAGTACTTTTTGTAACCCTGGCTTTGACTCCGAAACCAGATCTGCCTTTAAAACAGAACGGTAAAAAGCGCCGGTGTCACATGGAAACCACTTTGAAACCATTTCCTTCTGTTAGGTGATACCGGGGTACCACATTGTCCCACTTCTTGTCCCAATTAAGGGATTTGAGGTCAATTTAAAGCTCTTGTTCCAAAGCCTGCAGGCTGCATCCCTCAGAAAACACTCTGCTACTAATCTATCACTTAAACGCTCGACTTGCCTCCAACAGGATAAAAACCCTAGAGGTGATGAGTAACAATTTGAGGCTGTTTTTTTTTTTTTTTTCTTTGCTGAGTTAGGGACGAGCCAATGGAACAAAATGTCACTGTGTTCATGTAAACAGTTTGTTATGTGTCTTTTTCAGTGTCTCGCCTACTTTGTCCTTCTGTCACTTTAGTTTTCCATTCCTTACTGACGTTCCTTCCTTCCTTTCCCTTACTCTCTGGTCACATGGCGTGATACAGAAAAAGGTTACAGAGGAATAAAAACTAAATGCCAGGATGTAAACTATATGATTATGTGCTCAAAGTAAAGAATAGCAGTCATATAGAATCTGTGCAACCTGTTAAGTACGTGAATGGATCAGGAAAGACGGAAATGCAGCAACTGGAAATTGGCACTCAGATCCAGAGGCAGCCGCAGTCTGACCGCGCTGGCTTTTGTGGTCGACGCTTAAGTGAGACCATGGTCTGAACTTGGGCCAATCACATGAATTATTGCAACAACAGTATGATTGAGTTTAGGTCAGATGTCCTGGTAGTTTACAGTGTCCTAGTGGCTTTCTGCATGTGCTGTGGTGTAACATACGAGCAGTATTGTGGCTTCGGTTCAGAGGGTGTTACCTACATTTTGTCAGACTTTTATAATATTCACTCCAAAGTTTTCTTTAAATTCTTCTAGAAAAACAGACACGTAAAGGTTTTGAAACATAAAACTGCCCTTTCTTTTTCCATATGTGTAACCTCAATGTGACACATAACAAGGTAAACCTCTTGTAAAAGGACATAGCTGCTCCACAAGTTTCACTAAGGGGGTCTGGATTGTCTAGCGGGGAGACTGGCACTGGTCCAAACCACAACCCCTGTCCCAGACGACAGATCTGGTAGTGGTTATGCTCCTCTGATAACTCTCACATTAACATAGAGGTGTGTTTTGCACATGAGGACCTCTTTGCTGCACAGTTATCTTTTTTTTTTTTTTAAGATCATCTGTGTCAAGTTTCTGTTCACTGTGAAATAATCATGCCCCCTATTAAGTCCCTATCATCACAAAAACATGTGTACTTGCTTTTCCCCCACCAGACAACATGGTTTTGTTCCAAGACTCACAAAAGCTTTAGATACATCTCAAGGTTACGAACATTCAAGTTCTTGTTTACATTTTGGTGGATGATCAAATCCATATGGAGTTTTCTAAACGGATCTTAGGAGAAGAAAAAGTGCGCCATAGTTACTCGCCTCTGTGTCGTCTTGATTTTTTTTCTCGCTGTTTACTCAAGCATGAATACATTTACACTTTGTCATACTCGAAAGATTAAGGACAACCGTGAGAAATTGAGGACATTTTTAATAATTAAAACAAGCTGTTTTTTTAAGCATTAGTTATTTTGTTTAAATAACTCTTCAGGGGTGAGGATAAATGTTTCCTCCATGGACTTGAAGCAGCTTTTGTTTTGTCCCCTGAAGCATTATTGTTATCTACAGCCTATAGCATTGTAGGTTTCATACCAGGTTTGAAAATAACTCTTAAATGAATGAAGAAGTCCACACACACTCACATTCTCTGTTTTTTTAAACAATATGCCTCTTTTTTCCTCTCTCATCTTTCCTCTCTTTTACTCTCCACCTCCCCTCTCGAAGGGTCCGCTAGGCCTGATCGGGATAGCTGGAGTGATGGGAGTTCCGGGTGAAAAGGTAAGCAGTGTGTTTCTCTATCATTAGTCTGTCAGTCAGCATCAGCTGGGTTGCTTGTCAGTCGCAGACCCCTGTAATTTGGGGGTTGGGCTAAGCAGCCCATGGCTTGAGGCCCTTAGAAAGCGCCCCCCCCCCCCCCCCCTGAAAAAATGCTTAGAGAGGCACTCACCACTCTCACATCGACAACAATAACAAACATTGTCAATGCAGCGACACCATTCATGTGTCCTGTCGCTCCTCCTTCAAGATGGGAAATTCATATTTAATAGCTGACAAATCCATTTAGACAAATTGGAAAAATGACTGTCATCTACATTAAGATATTAATATATCTTAATGTATTCATCAAATACATGAAGACTTATAAAACATAAGTAAAGGCATAGATCCACACAGGTGTAGGTTGTATATGAATCATTTTGATGCTGCAAGCTGTAGAGGCCTGAGGCTCTCTTCATGTTTGTCTTTAGTTGCTTCTCGGATTAAAAGTAAATATTAAAAGTGATCCCTGCAACAAAATCAAGTAAATAATTGTCCAACCAGTCCATGTATTAATTATCAAAGTCCTCCAGTCTGCTACATAGCTCTATTCTTCCCTCCTTCTGTATATAGAAAAACGTGCCCCTCTTCATTCCTATCCAGACGCCCCCTGTGTGTCAGAACATGTTCTTGTGATGGGAAGCCGTCTGCTTGTCAAACTCTTGCTTTCCCTCCGCCCTGCCTCCCCCCTTGTTCACTCTGTCAGCACCAGCCATACCCTGACAGCCCACAAATTCCTTTCACAAGATAGATCAATTCAATTCCCCTTTTCTCCAGATTAAGACTCGTGTTTCCAATACAGAGCACTCAAACTATTCTGCTCAGCGTCCGATAGAAGTGCACAGAAGAGCTTGCACAGTCATGAATGCAGCACAGTTCAAGAAAGGATTAAGTATCACTGACACAAGAGTTAGGGAGTTTAGATGTGGGAGGCCCAGGAAGCTTTACAGCGCACACACAGAGTTACCTTTGCTTTTAACACACTGTGCAGAGTGCCACCAACCGGGGTTTTCAAAGTACCTGCTCACCACTCAACCAGCTGTCACTCAAACGGCCTGTGTTTAAGAAGCAGCTCTCCAGTTTCATTGCTCTTTATTAGGAAAAAGACTATGTGAGAGGTTTTTTTTTTTTCTGTGTTTAGGTTTTCAGGTCAGAGTTAAATGATCTGCTCTCTCTTTCTGTCTTACTGTTTTTTTTCCCCCAGGGCGATAGAGGACCAGCGGGTCCAACAGGTCCAGTCGGGGAGAAGGGGCCAAGGGTAAGTACAGTCCCTCAGGAAATACTGCAGAGTCCTGCTTCTTGTCTGAAAGTTGGTTCACTCCAGACCCATGTGCATTTTATACTAAATGTTTCCAAAGAAAACTGCAAAAGCTCCGACAGCCTACCTAGAGGGCGAACACTTGGTATAGAAAACGAATGACTTTGGATGATTAATTCAAAACCGAATCGACTGAAGTGAAGCAGCTCTGGCTGTATAGTCACAAAGCTTTGTTCATGGAAATGAAAGCAGACTCTTCAGACCTAAAAGCATCCAGACTCCTCAGTCTTGAGGTTCTTTTTTAAGCTCTGTGTAAAATTCAACCATAGCTAATTTGTCTTCCCACATTGATGTTAAGGATCAAAAACATCCTTTTTACTTTCTTTTTTTTGTAGTACTGCTAAAGGACTTTTTTTAAATGTCTTTGTTGTCTGTGATGTCTCTATTCAGTCTTAAATTATTACATCTGTAATAGAGCTACAACTAAAGCAAAGGGTGGTTTATTCTGCTCCATCCAGGGGTGTGTCCAGACTTCATCCAGGGGCGTGTCCAGACTTATTTGATTGGGGTGGCCCGATTGGCGCTCTGATTTAAGCACGGTGGCATATAGTTTATATGCACACCAGAATGAAATAATTGAATTAATGTACCTTTCTATCTGCATTAATCATATCTCCTTTAAGGTTAACAAGAGAATGACATCATGTCAATCTTCTGAGCTTGAGTCTTTAAGGTTAAAAGAAGATGTGTGTCCAAAGTCACAATTTAAAGTTCCAAAACTACATTCATTGCCAATGTGACTGAAATATAGTGAGTTAGTTTATTGCAGGTTTGACATGATGCAAAAGTTTGAAAGCACATTATTGATAGACTCATTCCTTTCCTACGCTCCAATCTTATGAAATCGGTTTGCAAAGTATTGATTTTCAATTTAAAGTACTCAAAATGCTGCAATGACACGTCAAGAAAACTACACAACATGAACACTTAATTGAAAGTGAAGTGAAGTGCCTCTGAATCGGCAAAAAGCCAATCTTAGTTTAGGATTTTTGGAGTGGCATCTGGGGGTGGCCAATCAGATTTCAAGGGGGCCCATGCCAGTCCTAGCCACCCTTCTGGACACGCCCCTGGCTTCATCTGCCTGAAGAACTGAATAAGCGGCTAGTCAGATTAAATAGCTCCTGCTTTCACTTTGTGACAGTTAAGATCTCTAATGGTGTATGATCCCATCTCATTCACAGGTGTGGTTTGGAGTGGTACATTTTTGACAGCAATGTGATTATTTTCAAAATTGTTATTTGGAGGTTAATTAATTAAGACTGTACATATTTTAGAGACTCAACTCAATGACCAAGTGGAGTGGACTTATCTTTTACTAAACAATCCTTGCACACACCTGAACACAGTAAAGACTAAGAATAGATCTTTCTGAAGGAGTGTATTCTCGTTGTCTTACCTCAATCAATTCAATGTGATGTTTGATTTGATAACAGTTTGGCAGTGCAGGTTAATAACAGGGATTCCCATATCACTATTGATGCAGCTTATTGGTCGGATTCTTCAACAGGTCTGATGAGTTTTATGATTGACTGTGTAAATGTGAGGCCCACAAGTTTTCAGAGTTGTGAAAAAAAGTGTGCACTGTTTTACTGTTTAGTTTAATGTGCAAGCGTTGTGCACAGCTCTATTGTTATTTTAACATTGGATATTTGCCCTTGGTAACAGACGTGCTGCTTGGTTGTAGCTCTCGTGCGTATAGCGTCAAAGATATGGTATTCCTGGAATGTAGGCTCATGTTCCACAGAAAGATGTTTCAGCATATTGCTGGTGTTCCCACCCTTCTTGAGAATATCACTTTTTGAAGACATTACACATAGCTCTATTGTCATCTTTTTTTTCCTGCTCTTTGTGCTACGACTGCAGATTTTTGCAAGTTTTGCTTGGCATGACAGACTGTCAGAAAAAAAAACACGCACCAGTAATAGGAATTGAGGAGTTCAGATGCATTCAATTTGGACAGTTTGGAGCTCGATTCACATCCCTATTTGGCCTGCATCCCTCCCTGTCCTGGGGCCTTGGAGGAAATCCATGCTTGTGGCTTAGGGCCCAAGTCCTGACCTATCTGGCTTGCAGACTGGCTAGCAAGGCTGACTGTTTGGCTGGCTGGAGGAAAGGATGACTAATTTGGTGGCTGGATGGCTAAATAGTTAAATGATTGAATCATTACTTGTGTGAGTGCTTGTTTGACTGCGAGTGTGATTTTGTGACTTCTGTAAGGCGCTCTGATGATCTGTGTGAAGCAGTTTGAGTTATGATGCAGCCTCGTTAATGAGGGGTGGCACTTCTTTTAACATATTTATTGTGCCCATTTTTGCCTTTATTAGGTTGGACAGCTGGAGAGAGACATGAAATGTGGGGAGGAGAGAGTGGGTGATGAAATGCATCAAAGGGCTGAGGTTGGATTCAAACCCACGGGCCACTGGGAGAAGGACTATATCCTGTGCACACGGGGCACGCAAAATAACCACTAGGCTGTCCGGCGCGTCAGGATGGCACTTCTTTAGGCTGTTTCAGTTTAAAAAGCGTTTGCAGGGATTCTCTTTTCCTGGCAAATCTTAACCACATTCGTCTTGACCGGCTCTGTTTGCTATCGTGGTTTAATTCCCCTTATAGTCAATAACAGATCGAGAATCGGTGGTGAAAAGAGCTGTGGCATCCAGCTATTCTGCCCTCTTTGAAAATGAAACACAGTTTTGATCTTAATCCTTCTCGGTCACACATGTAACAGCCTTTATTGCACAGCCCTGCTCTGCTAATCATTGTTAAAATGTACAAATGCTACAATGTGTGTTTGATCTGTATAACGACGACAGCTCCCACTTCTGATGTAGCAGATGCCGACAACAGTGACATGGTTTCTTGACCACTTTGTTCTAAGCTGTCTCTTATTTCTGTTTCCATGTAAGGGCTATCCAGGGTTGCCAGGAAGTCCAGGGGACATCGGCATGCAAGGTGCATCTGTAAGTGTTCCACACGACCATCTGCATTATGTCAGCGTAAACACTGATTCTCTGAAACTGGTTTACCATTTTAACCCCCCCCCACACACACACACACACACACACACACACACACTTTGTTTATATTCTCCTTTGGTTAACTTCCTCTACAGAACTCTCTTCTTGTCTCTTGCTTACTCTGCATTTTGCATCGAGTCACGCACAGATCGGTGCTTAATGGACTGAGAAGCTTGCATGCGCCGACTGACTCCCATCTTCTCCACTCAGTGGCTTTGGCTGGATCATGTAAACGCTTAAAATTGCGAGATGAACTTGGGACTGCAAAACTGATTTAGCGGAATGTTCTCTTTTCTGTAAACACCTTCAAATTTAAAGGGCTGATTTGGTGTATCAGATGTCCAGTTCCCACAATTTAGTCTGGACCTGTGTAAACAGTCTGTCTTCACCGTCTGATTCTGCAAGAGTTCTGCGAAAGCATTTGCAGGATATTCACAAGGTTTACATGACAAGTGAAAAGATGCAGCGAGATGTCTTGTTATGCCTGGTTGTTTGTTGTATTCGCACTGTCTGGTCTTACGATTTCTGTCTTCTATCTTTTTTTGTCCTCACAGGGTCCACAGGGGCAGAGGGGCATTCCTGGCATCGCCGGGCCAAAGGGCAGAAGGGTAAGAGCTGTCTGAAATATTTTGGGCATTACAAATGTCTGAGCGTACTTCGACTAAACCATGCAAACTTCCCTTATCCGAGCCTTGGTTTGTCTGTTTCACATCACATCTCCATTCTCATAAACTGGAGGTGAAAGCAATTAAAAAAACATGTGTTTGTCCTTCCACTTGGGCCGGGCTTCTTTGTAGGGGCTTTTACAACTGTTTCATTGGCCCCATGACTCTCATTGGTGGAAGACGTTATGGTAATGTCAAACGGACATGGTTGTCGTGATACTGGTGAGACACCGGGTGGCTGAGAGGGGAATGACACCTTCAGTTGAAGAGGAAATTAATCATTATGATGGTGATTGTGGTCGGACCTCGAGGAGCTGTTGAACATTTCAACAGTAATAACTGAGGAACTGAGTGGAGCAGAGTCAAACAAACAAGAGCACATTTGCCTTCAGTTTATCTAAACTTTCTGGAGTCAGAACTCAAAGGGACTATATCTGAGTTTTATTGGTGTATATATTTGTAGTGATCAATTTTCTTTCTCAATAATACTTTTCACAGACTTTCAAAGTTAGTGCGAACACATGTTCTTCTTGTCAGCTCTTCCTGACTGATTATGTGGTCTGCATTTCAACCAGGTTTCATCTGATAGAAAACATTGTTGAGCTGCTGTGTACGAGGTTTTTGTGAGGCGTTCAGGTCCTCTTATTATGCTGCAGGACTCTGAGATTGTCAGTTTCTCTTTTGTCCACCAGTTAAGGAATCATTGTTTCCTCTGCAGCAGCACACTCTGGGAGGTCCTCGTAGTTTAGCCGTTAATTTACTGTAAATCTTTCCTAAACTGAGGGGTTTGCTTGTGCTTCACGCCTCTGCCGTGGCTAAAGCGCTCAAGTTGAATACTTTCAACCAATACAAAAAAAAATGTACAGGAAAAGCTCAAGAGCCAAATGATTACGACATAATACCGAACAACTGCTCACACTTAATCAATCATCCACACTTGACTTCCTTTAATCTTTTGTTTACTTCCTTTTCTCCTTTTTGAAATTTTGCCAAGCGACACATATGGCTGCACTTAAAATGCAGCGGCTTGTGTTGTTTATTGTAATCTATACACGCGTGACTTTGTGGTTGCATTTCCTGCATCGCTGAGTCACCAGGACCAGAGAAAAGTGCGAAAGCTAATCCTTTGAATCCTCATACTAGCTATACTGGATGAGCTTTTTGGAAGACATATAGAACATAGACATGCATCCTTCTCAACACTATGGTTAGTCAAGAAGGATTTCCCCTACAGTGGGATGCATCATTAAGAAAGCAAAACACAGCTGCTACACCACTTGTGTCTGTTTACCAGCTGATGAATAAATAAAAAAAAAAAAAAACATATCCTGGAGCTTGCTAATGTTGTGTGCAACTGCCTTTATTGACGCACCGCTGCACCAGCTCCAAAGCTAGTGATGGTCTTGGACTAACAGGAAGTGCGTCTTCTGAGTTATGAATAACTTCTCTCAGATTGAATCTATTTTGTTTTGAATCTTCTCCATTTGAATTATGACTCAGTGATGTGTGGAGACACAATCTGACTTTGTACCTATACTGTACTTACACCTGACATTTGGGTATTAGTCAATACTGACTACTGATCAGAAACCAGGGCTTAATTACAAAGTTGTGTGAACTCACTGAATGAGGAGGCAAATGGGAGTATTCTTTATGTTACCCAAATTTGGCCAAGTTAAACCCAAGTTAAAAAAATGTATCCACAGATAAAAATGTTGCAAAATGTTATCTATTATTATAAATAATAAAACAGTTTACTGGTCTATAATCTTGATAATGAACAAAAGATGCAATAGCAACGCATTCAAAGGCAACAACAAACCTGTTTAGGAATGCTAAGTTGAGGATTAAAAAAAAGTAAAGTCATTAAATCGTAACTACTGCAAACAAACTTGTCAGGGTAACTAAGCGATCTATGTTAGTGATGGTGATGAATGTATTAAATCAGTGTCTTGACTATCCCTGTTTACTAAATGAAAGGATTCAGCTGACAGAGACAAAGATGGAACACAGGGTGCAGAAACAATGCTCACCTCGAAAAAAAAAACTTAAACACAGATAATACTCTGCAATTAAAAAATCAAGATCGCAAAGAAAGATGAGCTACAGGAAGGAACAAAGGGAGCGACAGATAAAGCTGAGGTTGTCTGCCTGGAAGCTTTAAAAGGTGGACAGAGCGACCTGAGAGGGACGGGAGAGACTACCGACTGGAAGCCAGAGGCTCGGGCACGGCAAAGTGGGAGCAGATAGAGATCCACTAAAGGTAGAAAATATAAGAGAGGAGAGACAAGATGGGACTGAAAGATAGGATAGAAACCTCTGAGGGAGTGGAAAGGGAAGAAAAAGGGTGTGTGGATGTATTCAAAGATCTTTATCAGTCACCATGCCTGTGTGGTGGTGCCACAATGCCCAGAAACTTTTGGAATGTTTGTGGGAGTGGCATGCTGAATCCACTGAGACTGCTGTGCACGTGGTAACTACAGTATGATGCTTTGATGCTTGAAGTCTTCCTGTGCTGCGTTGTCTTTATTGAGTGATGTTTAAAGGTGTCTCTTTGCTGCTGTCTCATAGGGGCCCCAGGGTCCAGATGGCCCACTAGGAGAACCAGGCCCCGAGGGCACCAAGGTAAACCATGCATGCCACCCTGATGAAAAACATTGACATGTGACTATGGCATCATGAAAATATACTCCTGCATGTGATATGAACAGTATTACAGCTGGAACAAATACCTTCTTGACTTTTTATATTTGTGACGGTCATGGATGGTTCATTAGATTTCCCTCCCTGTATTTTTAAAACGCATCATTTGGTTCCTTGCAGGGTGAAAGGGGAGACATCGGACATAAAGGAGAGCCTGGATTTATTGTAAGTAGTTCCTGAAATGAACATGGGAGGATCACATTTGACACAGTTTTCAACACTTCCTGAATGGTTATGATGATGTAAATGTTTGATGTCGTGCACGTTTCAGGATGGGAAGGCTTCAGGCTCTTGAGAAAATGAGAAGGCACATTTATTAGCCTCTTCCTCCATCCTCAGCTGAGATAACCATTATTATCATGGTTGTAGGGTTTCATCTCCTTTGGAAGATGCACACTGACCTCACGGAAAAGACTGAACCACATCATTACCCGGTATCTAATGTAACCCTGAGGCCTCTGTACACGCTCTCATCAGCTGTTAGTTGCAGAGTGGGCCTTTGTCTTTTTTTGCCTCACCATCTAATTATACCAACAGGAAGTTATTATGGAAGGCTCTGAGCTTTTAAAGAGGAAAGCTGAGCTACATCTGATGATGTGTGCAGGATGAACTTTGTATCTTCTTCTAACCAGCTTCAGGTGTGCATTGTTTCTATAGAAGAAATCAAGGACGATCTCTGTTTATCCAAATAGGAAGATCTGCAAACACAATATAGGTTTGTACATGTTGTGTGGATATATCAGGTTTCTCTTGAGTAAGTAAGTCATTAATGAAGAGTGTAGTTAAAGAGCAATAGTCTTTGTAATTGATAAAGGTTACATCATCACTGATGTAGAAGTGAAGCAGCCCCGTGTCCACCTAGTGTTTTTTTTCCGAGCGCCAGCGTCTTTTTTCAATTGTCTTCAAGGAGAGAGCGTTCGCAGCAGAAAGCGGCTGTCTGGAGAAAAATTGCAGTGCCCAGCGTCTTTTTTTTCTGCTCCATCTTTTTGTGCGGCTGCTCGGAGAGCTCAAGTTAAAGAGGTCATATTCTGCCCTTTTTGGGGTTTGTATATTTAATCTATGTACCTACTAAAGTATGTTCACAATAACTAAAGTTATAAAAAAGTGTCTGTTTTCATGAACTGCCGCTCCATGCACCGGCTCGCTTCTGACTCTCTCTCTAAGGCTCTGAAGTGCCCACGTTCAGAGTCCCCACGTGTGCCAAGTCCGATCTGATTGGTCGGCTTGTCGGCTCTTCCGTAATTGGTCAGTCGCTCAGCACAGTTCTCGGAAATGTCACGCCCCTTTTACCATATTTAGAATGCAGCCACTTTGGCTCCGAGGGGAGCATAAACATTAGCACTGTAGCACTACTGTGCTACCGCAGGCTACGGCATATCGTGGGCGTGCTACAGAAGTTAACGGGCGTGCAACATGAGCTGCTGGACTTGCCACAACGAGCCAATGGGCTTCGATCAGTGATCTCACACTGACAAGACATCACACTGACAAATTTTTATCGAGGGGGGCTCGAACCGAGCGTTACATGCAGCTAATGCTACAGCTAATAGGAGGACTTAGGAGAAGCTGCGTTTCAGCAGACTTTGAATTTTTGCACATAGATGTGCCCAAACATGCACAGGACACTTGGAAAACACACTAAAGAGCATATAAAACCAGAAAAAGCATAATATGGGACCTTTATAAATCGTTCAAGTTTTCATGATATTCCCCGTAGTTTTGCCGCCTACAGATTGTGTCTTGTACCCACATAGTCGTGTCGGTCATACAGCGGCTGTTGTCAACAGACTGTTGTCATAGAGACAGGACAGACGTTCAGCGCTTTTCTTCTCAACACTTAATGCGAGCACTCCCGAACGCACAGCCAGCGCTTTTTCTGCCCGGGAAAAACGCTAAGTGGGAAAGGGGGCCTGAGGTGACTAATCAAGGAAGACATTCATCTCCCTCAGGCAGACGTGTCGTGGTGTTATGTTAGGGTCAAACCCAGTACAGACTAACACACAATGTGTTCCTACATCTTTCTTTAAATAAATCGGAATTACTCTGATTGATTGTTAATCGTTTAACAAAATCATTCTGTGTTAAAGGGCAAGGCTGGAAGTCCAGGAGAAAGGGGCCCTGCAGGAAAAGCTGTAAGTAATGTTCAACTTGTCTCTCTCAAAGCTTTCATTTCCCTCCTAACTCAAGCGAAACCTTTCACCGTGGCTACAGGAGGAAACACAGACTCGTTAAAACAAAAAACTCTCCACATCCTCTTTTCACCTGTAATATGTATAATTATGGTTTGAAGAGTGTGCTCCAATAAAGTCACCCCAGAGGAAGTTGTCCAAGTTTAAAGAAGCTGCTGAGCAGTGTTTCCTGACTCGTATTTAAAACACATGTACAGGTAAATCCTCCTCACTCGTGGTGTGTGTTGGTGGGAACTTTCACCTCATCATAGAGATGCAGTATACAGTCGTACACTTCCATATTTTGTGAGGTTAACAGTTAACATTGTTTATGTTTATTGTTTATGTGTTTGGAGCAGGATGGTGCACAGTTTAAAGTTGGTGTCCTCTGGTGGAGAAGTGATGTAATAGAGCATCAGTACTAGCGCACATCCTGCTGACAAGTTGTGCTTCTCATGTCTCTTATTTTCTGTTTCCTCGCTCCTTGCTCCTCTCTTCAACCTGAAGTCGTTCTGTGCTGCCATATTAAAGGAAGTCTCTTATTTTTAGTTTCCTCGCTCCTTGTTTCCTCCCTCGTTGCTCCTCGCTCCTCGCATCCTCCCTCTTTGCTTCTCACTCCTCGCTCTTCGTTTCTCGCTCCTCACTCCTCACTCCTCACTCCTCACTCCTCATTCATCCCTCATCCCTCCTCCCTCCTGGCTCCTTGCTCCTTGCTCCTCACTCATCTCTCCTCACTCCTCCCTCCTCCCTATTTGCTCCTCGCGCCTCACTTTTCCCTCCTCGCTCGTTGCTCCTCTAGTCTAGAAGTACTTCTCTAGTCTCTTATTTCACCACGGAGGAGCAAGGATAAAGATAAAGATAAACTTTATTGATCCCCCATGAGGGAAATTTTTGTATTACAGCAGCTCAAGAAAAGGATGGCTGGAGGAAACAAGTCTAAAGGGCGAGGATTGAGGAAACATGAGAGCAGCCATGCCCACATGTGCTAGTAGCACTATATTTCATGCTAGTCCATGATATCAGCCAGAGGATTGATTGGCTAGGCTCTTCTGTAAGATGAGACGTTACTGTAACAAACCCCTCAGGAGAAACGTTCTTCTATCAGCAGCTATGAGTGATACTATGTACGCTGTAGGACACAAAGAAAACCACTTTCTCAAACCACAGTGTTCTGTTTTTTTGGGGGGGGTTTTTACCATTAGGAAAATGAAAAATGTTAGTTTTCAAATGTGTTGGAGCTGTGAGAGGATAAAATAATTTATGTTCCACAGATGGTGAAAACATGTAAACAAAAACAGATCATAACCAGATTCCATGTTGATCGTTGAGTCTTCTTTCTTTTTATCTACTGAGAGTTTCTGCAAATTGTTTCATCTGTTTGTGGCAGGATTTACACAAGACGATCACCAGTCAAAGAAAAGCTGTATCACCTACATGATTAAGCATTGTGGGAATCTGTTGTTTGGCTCTGTCATGATTTCCACTGATGAATGGGCTTCATGTGCTGGTGCTTTGGGTTGTGTATAACTTTTGTACAAAGTTATACACAACCCTTTTAACTCACAAGTAATCCTTGACATCTGGCTGTTTGATCCTTAAAGTGATTGATGATAAAAAAAAAAAAAGGACATGGACATCACACCAATCTCACTTTTAAATCTTACCCCACAAATGTTTCAGGCAGCTTCAACGACTATGGAGTGCCTCCCTCGCCATTAGGAAGTTCACACATGACATTTTTGGGTTGCTTTTAGTCGACGTGCAGCCTCGTGTTCTCACTCTCACATGTACAAACACACACGTCCATGCACACCTGAAAGCATCAACACACACACACACATGCTTAGGACAAGTTGCGACCTGTCCTCCATCAGCATATCTGCTGTCCACCTCTGGACTCAGAGCGCCATCTTGTGTTCGATCAAATCTTCCCCCCTAAACTATTTATGAATAGCTCCTCAAAGTTTTTTTTTTTATATGCCATGAATTCCCAAACTTATGTTCTCCTCAGTGAAATCAGAGCCAGTTAATCTCAATGTTAATATTTGTAATCGATTGGATTATGTCAAATCATTGCTCATTACTAAATCTTCTCGATCAGATCATTTGAATCCTTTAGTTTGCAGCTCTAGTTTTCTTCTTTTGAGTCCCACACAGTAGTGAATATCAGTCAGTGTTTGATTATGATGAGTAATGTTTTACTGGTTCACCAGATATCATATGTCCCACCAGACCCTGCCACACTCGCTCCACTGATCGTCTGTTGCTTCAAGTCCTGCAAGTTTTCTCTCAACTTGGAAAATCAGCATCTAGCTTTTGTGCTCAAAAAATGAAGAATCATTTACAAGCCATTCTCAAGACTGACACTCTTGTTTCTCTTGGACAAATGAAGACACTGATCTCAAACCACTTGACCACAGTGTGCGATTGTTTTTTACTGAGAATCATCCTGACCTGTCTTTGTTGTTGTATTTTGCGCCCTCTGTTTCGAGGCTCAAATACGGGTATGAAGCGAAATGAAATCATTCAAAACCAATTTATTTCAAGGTTTTCTTTGGTCGAGGCTCCTGAATCCATTCCGTATCTGTCACTGAACTTAAGTGTATTAACTCAAAGCTTGGCCAGCAAGCAAGCAAGACATTAAAACAGACCGTTTTAAAATGAGGGTTTCATGTGTACACTTGGCAAAGACAGTTCCTGGACGACAACAAAGGGATCCAAAGATTACAGGAAATCAGAGTGTCTGCATTATATCTGTCGACATCAGGCAGCCCAGAAAAGGCTGAGTCATCATGTTCGCGGTTGCCTTACTAATAATGACGATAATGATGATTAGAGGAACGTTTTCCGTGGCCACGTTTTTTCTCCTGCTCGTTTCCTCTCGTTTCATAAGTGGATGTCTGAGTGTGATGCCTGTGTGTGTGCTTCCAGGGTAAACCAGGTATCGCTGGCAGCGGCGGAGAGAGAGGAGCCCACGGTGAACCAGTAAGTCTGCTGTCCATATTTATTTATCTTCTCAGGAAAGTGCAAACCAAAACCCACTCATTGGGAAACCTATAATGACTGTGGAAAATATCTGCAGAATCACGATTGCTCATGAACCTTTCCCAAGAAAGAAGCTGTCAGGATTTCACATTTTTAAATCAACACATCAGAAGAGAGGGGAGAGATGGAATCATTTCGTTTTATTCTTTCTCCCTCTAATTCACTCACACCTTAAAGCATCATAGCTCGTGTCTCCCTTCTCGGATTCCCCTCGGAGTTCTTGATTTTCCTGGAAATCAACGGGGACCCCTCAGGGAAATAACCAATGTCAAACAATCAGATATAAATATTTCTTTGGTAGGAAGGTTTTAATAAGGCCGAGGTTTACGTTATGGGTCTCGTCTTGCCTTTGGCTGGTCTTCAGCTCAACTCTTAAGCATTTTCAGCGTTCTGCTCGTCCCTCACTCTGCAGACTCAACATTGAACTGTGTGTTTGTCCAGACATTATGTGGCTCGAGTTGTGTATTATGTTGTTCTGAAGTTTAAAACCTCCTGATTAACTGTGCTTAGTGACTCCACTAATGAGTTTATTTGAACTCCAAAGCATATTATGATGCTTATTTTATCTTGCAGGGACCCAAAGGACCTCCTGGAGAGGCTGGACCTGATGGGGAACAAGGACTTGAAGTACTTTTCATCAGATATTCTTAACTTTTTTTATCTGTTTTATTGAAGCAGTTGGAGTTTCATATTTAACACTCCTTATTATAACATCAGTCGTGCCTGGTTTCTCTGTTTCATCTTTGCAGGGCGGACCTGGTGCAGAGGGGGAACCGGGTGTCATCGGAGAGCCAGGATTAAAGGTCAGTAACAACCTTGCCATAATTTTTACTGCCTCGTCTCCTGCATCCTAGAAGACATTAGTCATGTGCAGCCTCAGTCCCTACCTGCCTGCAGCGGTGTCAGAAGCCATGAACTTGCTCAGTCACAGCATAGCTGACAGAACTATAGCCTGAGGCGAAAAACAGCAGCTGATTGTCAAGTCTAACTTCTCCCTGAGGTTCAAGTTGTTTAGTGTAAAGGAAAGTGTGCATGCTCATAAAATCTCCCGTGTTGTGTTTTGTGTCTCTGCAGGGGGATATCGGGCTTCCAGGAGCTGAAGGGGAGCAGGGACAGGAGGGAATACGAGTGAGTGACTCCCGACTAAGCCAGTAATCCCTTCCTCTCCAGTGTTTAGGAAAATCTTACCGGGTCATTTATTTACTCCCTCTCATTTTGATGAGGATCCCTAATCCCCCCCGGGCCAAAGAAACCAGAACGGTGGACTTATTTTTGTCTGATGGATTATATAAATAGCTGTTGGACTTCTTGAGTCTGAACCTCTTCAACAGTCTTAAACACGGTTACTTAATTAATACACCCAACGATAGTTTTACATTTGTTTCATGGATGAAGGATGGTTTAAGAAATAATTAGAATATGTGTGAGAAAATATCAGCTTGTCTGACTGTCCACAAATTGTCTGAAGAAGACACCTGAGTTCATGTCTTAATACATATATTCACTGAACTGATGGTTACTGTGTCGATGTTTTTTATTCATCTGACCTGAATCATTCATCAGTTTAAGCCACTGTCATATAATGTCGATAATAATGCTTTATAATTTCTTCAGCCTTGTCTGAACGAGAGCATCTTATTATCATGGCTCTGTTGGTAAACCTTATTAGACCCATTTTGTTGTTTAAAGCTTTAATGTTAGTTTCACTTTCATTTTCACAAACTCCTTCCAGGCTGAAATGTTGTTATTAATGAAGAAAAACAGCAGTGAATATGCTCTGTTCTTAAAGGGAGAATATGTGACGTTTTGATGCAGTAGATGTCGCCCTTGAGCACCACCATGAAAACCAAAAAATAAAAACTGCTGTATTGTGACACCTCCGCTATTCTGAAGCCTCCGCTCTCCTCCAGCGGCACAATTTTTGCTAATTTTAGCAAACTGGGTTAGCTCATAGCTTCATGTTGCACATAAATTGACACAGAATGACTGAGATCTAAACACACTTACGTTATATCTAAATAAACAGTGAGTATGTTATTCTTCTTTTCTCTAGTCCTTGACTAAAACAGCTTTATACTTAAGGCCGTCCTGTCCATGTAAACACAGCGCCGACAAGAACACAGCTGGAGGGAATCTCACTTCTCATTGTAGACAGTCATGACTCAGAGAGGCATTTACAGAGGATATTCTTGATTTCTGCTTTATTTATTTGTCAAAATGTTTTGCACATTTTGTCTTTAATGATGATGTTTCTTTAGGGTCCTCCTGGTCCCCCTGGTGAAGACGGCCCTCAAGGAAAAGATGGACCCAAGGTAAACTTAGCAAGACAAGGTCTTTTTTCAGGATTTGACTTCAGTTCTTTGAAAAAAAAATGAAATTCAAGCATGGAGCCAAAATTAGTAAAGTGATAGTTTCCAGTTGAGTTCTCCATGAGGGTGTTTCAAGTTGAATCGGCTGCTTTCGGTCATGAAAAAGTTATGTGAAATTGATAAAAAGGAATATAACCACAATCGACTAGGTACACCAAACCTCTGATCCTTCCACACCTGATCTAAATTTGATAAAAGAATAATGGAAATGGAACTACAGACTCCTGACATCTTCACACAGTACGGCAGGTTGTGAGACCACTTGACCATTTTCTGTTGGGAACATGAACCTTAAGATATTATAACTGAAATATTATTCTGTTGTTCTGCTCACTCTCACCTCTCTGTGTCTATCACACTATCAGGGCGAGGCAGGTGAGCGTGGGCCAATCGGAGAGCCAGGGGACAAAGGTGTTGAAGGTGACCCCGGGCCGCCAGGATCAACCGGAGGGCCTGGGAAACAGGGCTTTCGTGTAAGTAGATCTTACATATGACATAACAAAGCAACCTTTATGAAACAGGGTGCATTTAAAAGAAATGGGACGCCTACATGGACTTACTGCTTGACTGAAATGGATGCACTGGGGGTTAAACAAAAAAACTCAATGAAGTTAAATCCTGAAGTTCTTTCTGTCTGTTGAAGGATTGGTTCCCTGTCTCTCTCCCCCCCCAGGTTATACACGTGAGGAGTCAGGCTAGAGATGGATGGATGGATAATGAGCACACATTTCTCAAAGACAGAGGGAGATAAATCAAACCTAGAATTCTAAATTCCTGGAGCAGTTTACAAAAATGATCTGTATTTTAAAAAAAATTCCTTTGTTTCCCAGTAGGGGTCAGCCTTCTCTTCAACAAAAACCATTTGAAACCAGTAAGAGTTCTCATGGATTGGAGATGTTTAGCACAGTGTGATAGGTGTCTGTCAAAGTCTCCTCCTACGTGCTTGTTTGTTTTGAGATACAGATCCTGATGAGGTATCTGTGTTGAGGGGCAGGAAGGTCAGCGGTGTCGGGAAGTCAGGCAGCTTCAGGGTACACACACTAAGCTCCGTGTCAAAGCAGGATTCTTCAAGTTAATAATCTGGACGTAAGTCTGGAACGACACGTTTACTGCAAGCTGCTTCATAAATTGTGTGTCATAGAAAACGGCACACTGAAAAGCTTCTAAAAGACATCAGGAATACTTTATTAATCCCAGGGGGGGAATTCAGGATTTACAGTTGATCTTTGAAGAATACAAGTATAAAAAGAAATAGATAAGAAGAAGTTAGAAATACACCAATATGAATTATATGCACGAAACCTGGATGCACATGATCAAAACAATATGTATATAGAGAGGAATCTGAATAAAATAAGAAATACATAAAGCTAGTGAGTTATTAGTTGGATTGTTGCACGTTATATGTCTCCGTCTGGATGCACAGTTGAAATAAAAAATAAACAAGAATGGAAATGTCATGCATGAATGGAGTATGAGGGCCGACTGCTAGATTCTTCAAAGTCATGTTAGTCCCCGTGTCCACCTAGCGTTTTTTTCAGGCAGAAAAGCGCTGGCTGTGCGCTCCGGAGTGTTTGCATGAAGCGTTTAGAAGGAAGGCGCTACACATCCGTCCTGTCTCCATGACAACAGTCTGTTGACAATGGCCGCTGTATGACCGGCACGACTCCTTTACTTTTTACTGCATGTTTGATGTTTTAGATTGGCATCTCCTGATCAGGCACAGAGCAAAGAGGATGTTGGTACAAGAAAGAATCCGTAGGAGGCAAAAGCGGCATGTATGGGGGCTGTGGTCCTCCAAGCGGGCGGCCCAGGATCGAATCCCACCTGTGGCACCTTTCCCGCATGTCATTCCCAACTCTCTCCCTGATTTCCAACTCTATCCACCGTCCTATCTCTCCATTAAAGGCACAAAAATCCCACAAATAAATCTTAAAAAAACAAACAAACAAAAGCGCTGGTGACATCTTTCTGAAAAGTTGAAAGGTTTACAACTTGAGCACTCGGAGAGGCAGCAAAAAAAAAAGGTGTAGAGCTAGGAATAAAAGATCCCGGGCGCTGCACCTTTTTTTTCTCAAGGCGGCCGCTTTGTGCTGGGAACGCTCTTTCCTCATTGAAAACAATTTTAAAAAAAGACGCTGCAGCTCAGAAAAAAAACGCTAGGTGGACACGGGGCCTTAGAGTCCAGACGGGATCTGTGATGTTGGTTATTGTCTGTGCTTGTATAATAGAGTTCTCATTGTTTTAAGTAAAGATAAACTGCTTGTCCTTTTACAGGGACCAGAAGGAAAACTAGGGCCTCCAGGGAACCGAGGACGTCACGGAAAGAAGGTGAGAAACTCATCCACAACATCGGCTCCCCACAGTGAAACATGAGACAGCTTGACGACACAGTCTGAGGCCCATAGGTGTTGAAGTGACTGCAGAGAACTATTAGAGTCATTTTGTGCTTCCTGCCTGAGTCATCACTTGTAGAATACGACTGAAGTTCTAAGAAATGAAGGGACTGAAAATTTAGAGCTTTGATGGATTTGTTTCATCGCTCAGGATTGATTGACTGTCGACTTAAAGTTGAGTCTTTGTGTTCTTTGACAATGATGTGGTGTCTCTTTCCAGGGAGAAAGAGGTCCTCCAGGTGTTGCTGGCGAGATCGGGCCACGAGGAGACATCGGCCAATCAGGCGAGCCAGGGCTGAAAGGCGCCAGGGGAACACGAGGCCCTCCAGTGAGTTTCTCTTCTTCCTGTCTCATAAACCGACTGACTCTTTCAACCAGTCGTTGTGGTCCAACTGAAATAACACATCATCATCCTTTTTTTTTAAGTCAACGTATTTTTTTTAAACCAACTGTTTATAAATTGTTGAAAGATTTAAAATGTATGTCTTTTTGGAAAGATTAGAAATGCTTCAGTTTGTCTCAGCTGGCTGAAGATTCAAGATGAACTTTTATTTGTCCCACATGTAATCCAACAAGATTAGTAACATCAGGTTTTTAAAATACCAGTGCTAAAAAGTAAAGACAAATAATGTCCAGCGCCTCTCCTGACTTATGTGTCACTTTTTAAAACCTTTAGAGAAACAGGGATGAATTATATTTAAACCTGTTCAGTCTACAACAGGGAACTGTAGCTCTCTAACCAAAAGGCAGATACTCTGTACATCCACCACATCTGTAGAGTATATGTGTATGTATGTCGATGTTTGATTGACAGCAGCTGGCAGGCTGCCAGAGTGCTTGTGTTACACAGTGGGTATCAAGAGACAAAGCAGCTCGGGTTTATCTCGCCTACATGTCACGCTCAGGATGGCGGACCGATGACAGCCAAATATACATTTCAGAGTGTCAAGAATAAAACATTACAATTCTCATAATTATTTTGAGAGTGGGGTGGGAGTCACTCTGTTGTTTTTTTTGTTTTAGCATTGTAAGCAGAGTAATTGAGGAGGAACAGTGTGATAGGCTGAATGCAGTAAGAGGGTACCATCATGAAACCAAAAGTTATTCCTTATTCAGGGGGTCGTAAATGAGTGAAACCCAATTCATGTGATGTTTTTTTGTCCTCTTGCTACAAACTAAAGTAAATTAATTAATTGTTGAGAAGCCTATCACACCGATGTAGTCGTGTAAAACAGGAAAGTATTTCTTCAAACTACGAGTCATTACTTTACGTTTATGTTTAGCTGAAGCGGAGCAGAAACGTAAAACAAACAGCACAAGGACTGATTCACTCTCATTCTTTGTGCATTCTGCTTCCAGGGTCAGCCTGGAGTCATGGGGGTCGAAGGACAGCCAGGATTGGCAGGATACACAGTGAGTTTCTCCTGTCTGATTTTCTTATGGGCACTTATACATGTACAATCATATACGACACACTCAAACAGCAAAGCACACATACGTTTACTTACCGTAAAATCCGAGGTATAGGACACAGTTTTAATAACAATTTTTTTTAAAATTGGCTGCATCTCATACAGGCGTGCGACCGATATACCTTTATAAAATGCTGACACATGCGCCTTCATTACCGCAGGTGCAGCTGCCACCATTCCACATCCCCATTCATTGTGTATTGCAAGCTGATTGCACACTGTGACAGTAACACCGACCAGTCGGGCTGCACAACTTTTTTCACATCTTTTCTCCCTCATGATGTTTGTAGATAATCCTTGTTGAGTGCTCTTTTGACTGAAAGTCCTATATTAAAATTACAGAGTGACCGGCGGAGTCGAGAGCTCGACTACCGTAGTGTAGCTAGTGGGAGTGCAAACTCCACAAAGCTAAAAGAAAAAGAAATTAAAAGAGCACCACAGCTGCACAGAAACTGCACGTTGTAGACATCGCTGAGAAACAATAGAAATCGTCACGCAGGAATTTTATTCTCTCTGAGAGACCTTCAAAAACAGGCTGCATCTTATATATCGGTGCGACTTATATACTGGATTTGACGGTTTGCCAAAAATGTTAAATATCTTCCTACTACTTCATTGAGTAAACCTATATGGTCTGAGTTTGCCTAGTCACATCACACTATGCTTGCACCATGCACCATGGGTAGGGATGTTCCAAGGCGACTAATTTCAAATTCAATTATGCACAAATTCCTTTCAATCAAGATCCTTAGCAGTGCAAAAAATAACTGTTCCATGTTTACCACTCTTGACCCTGCTTCAACTAACTTTATACAAGCTTATTCATCCAAATCTAAACAGAGGAAAACAGACAGCATCCATGCCTTTCTCATATTTTCCCTACTCTATGCTGTTGATTATCCAGTGAATGCAAAGTAACAGGAAAAAGCAAAGGCAAGAAGGTGGTCATTGGACGTGGTGAAGTCTTCAGACTCATTTTTCCAGGCCTCTCCACAGCCGGGCAAATGCCAACATCAGTGGGTTATGGTTGCATAACTGAAACAGGGCACCTCGAGTTCATGCAGCGCCCTTTTTCTCTATGTGTGTTTGTTTGAATGCTCCCACACTCAGCTGCAGATGACTCAGTTCGCTGAGTGATTACTGAGCCTGGGCCAAAACCTGAATCCTGAAGTGACAGAATGGAGGACTCCCCCTCATATAAGAAATATGTTTACATTAAACACGTCTGATTAATATGCTGACAGCTGAGGTCATGGTTCTCCAAAGAAACATGCTGGAGCCAGTAAAGAGGTATGGCAGCTTCCAATGGTGCAATAATCAGCTTTCCTTTTTTTAAGGGTCACCCTGGCAAGTCTGGGCCCATAGGACCACCAGGGCCTAAAGGTGAAAAGGTAATTTGATACCTGAACTAGTGTTTGAGATGGGATTCCTTTAAGTGTCTTGGTTTATGTTCTTCAGTTTAATGTAGCTGTGACATCGTGTGTCTTCATGCATGCTTGTGTTTTTCCTCTGTGTTTGCTACATTCCAGGGTTATCCAGGCGAGGACAATAAGACCCCAGGACCGCCAGGGCCCTTAGGTGAACCAGTAGGTCTTGCCTTCTCTGATCCTTAACACTTCTTGCTCTGTTTTGTCCAATCCGATGAAATATGGGTTTATATAAAACGTAATCTTCATAAACTGCTGATTTTAAGAACCCAAGTACATTATTTTTTTCTTCCCACCAGGTTGATAATTTGTCATTGTTTATTTGCTAAAACCTTTCGTGCATACGCACCCTGATTATCAGCCTGCGTGGTTCAGATCTTTACTCTTCATTGCACATTTACAAATCAGTACAGAATCCAGTCAGGCAAGGGGTTTCCACACATCGGGTTCAAGCTCGAGCTTAGCTTTGTTTGTGTGATATTACCCATAAAAAGAGTTAAGCTCTCGTTATAAGATTGTGTGGAAAACAAATGTTTCATTGTTTGAAATTAAACATGCTTCTTACATTTTTTGTCAGTTTTGTGTTTTACGAGGACAGGAGCGCAAGTTTCACCTCAAGTTACCTCAAAGATTTTTCATATTAAAGACCACCAAGATTTATTTTTAAAGTTGCCAAATAATACTAAAATGACTACAGTGCTGTATTAGTAGGGAACTGATGTATATTGCTGCTGAATTATGTTTAGCGGACGGCGGTAGCGCTAGCTTGATGTTAGCTTGTGTACCGTAGCTCGGACTGGAAGTAAATCATGTGATTCGTAATGTAGTATGTTGCTAACGACATAACTAACAATCAGGTTAGTATGTATTCAGTATGTCTTTTTGGAGTATGTAGTAGGCAGTATGAGGTTTCTGATACAGTAAAAGACTAAATGCACAGGGCAATCAAAAACAGGTGAGAACAATCACAAAGGCGGGAAAACACACAATATCAGGAAGCCAAAAAAGACATGAAACACAGAGGGGATACAAAATAAAACAGGAAACACTGAAACCTAAACTTGGGAATATTAAAGTAAAGAGAGACACAGTGATTACAGGAAACACTGACAATTAAAATCCTGAATTTGACTGTTAACATTTCACACAAAGGGGAAGTGAGGAAAAGTAAAACAGGAAGCACCAAGAACTATCAACACAAATAATAATCAAATCGATATCATACATGACTTTATCAACCTTATTGTTAGTACTGGAAGTTGATACAGTATTGCAGAACATGGCAACACTGGCTGGAAGTGATGCACAAGGTGAAATGACGCCTTCTGTTCGACTCCTTTAAAGACGTTTCATGCATCGGTCTGAGAAGTCTCTTAGAAGCTTAGTATCTGAAGTGAAGCTTTGTGAGTATAAGTGAAGACATGCATAAACATGCAGCATGTGTGTTCATGTGTGTGAATTTGTGTCTACACAGGGGCCTACAGGGGAAAGAGGAGAGCGTGGAGAGCCAGGGGATGAAGGATATCAGGTAGGCAAAACCATTTAATCGACCTCAGACATATCACACAGTCACCACTCGGTGAGCTTGTCCGCTTGTTGTTCAAAGTCTTTGATGCTCCATTAAACAGGCTCAGCTCTACGAGTGGTAGACCACACATGTTGGAGAGGATTACCAAATTCCACCGCAATAAGGCCAGGGAAATCTGTTGTTTTTGTCTTTCCAAGCTTTTAGCCTGAAAAGAACTCTTTGCTCTCTCTAAAACACACACACACACACACACACACACACACACATGCACACAATTACAGTGCAAGTTGATATATGGCTTATTTTATTCTGAACAATTTTGTTAGGTTGTGAAAGAGTCCACAAATGTGATGATGAAATGATCATTGTCATGCACACAGTGAGTATTTGCAGCAGCACAGACACCATGAATTAAGATTTAAGATATTTTGAACGTCATTTTCAGAATTGAAAAAAAAAACGGCAAACCCTGCGGAGCCCTACAGTAGCTTCAATTACCCTATTGTCACGTGACTCTTGAATATATCCTTCTTTTATGCTGGGTGAAGGTACAGGTAGTTAATGCCTTTTCTTTATTTCTTTTTTTTAATTTATTTTCTGGCTTTTTTGTGCCTTTATTAGAGAGATAGGATGGTGGATAGAGTCGGAAATGAGGGAGAAAGAGAGTAGTGAATGACATGAGGGAAAGGAGCCACAGGTCGGATTTGAACCTGGGACGTCTGCAAGGAGGACTACAGCCTCCATACATGGGACGCACACTCTAACCACTGCGCCACCAGCGCCCCAGTTTGATGCTTTGAACCAAGCTCTCTTTTAAGTCAAGTCTTATTGTAACTATAACTAAGCCACCCCCCCCCGTCTACTTTCTCATACGACATGGTTAGAATCCCACTGTGATAGTTTTGATGCTGTGAAACCTGAATTTTGCAAATTTATTTAAAAATCATCTGAGGATACACATAAAATGGACGTAGTGTTTCTCCTTCCCTAAAGAACATGTCTCTCAGACATCTCTGCATTCATAAACTTGAGAATGTTCTATTTTCAAATGTGTTTCAGGGCCATGTTGGTACTGTTGGATCTCGTGGAGCAGTTGGACCACAAGGCCCACCAGTAAGTCTGTAAATACAAGTCACACAGTAGCAACAGTTTTTAGTCATGGTACTTCATATGTCAACGTGCATTCAAATCACCATATCAGTTGTTTTGCACCCATAAACAATGATTAAAGTGCTGAAACTGTTTAAGACAGTCAGATATTAAGTGGGACTAAATAAGTTCATAGAAATTGAGGGACCAGGTAAGCCATACAGATACCTCCATCAAAGTTTTATTTAAATATGTTTACATTTTTAAATTGTTGTTGTTAATTTGTCTCTGTCTTATTGTTCGGTCTTTATGTTTATTGTTTTCTTGCTTTGTCCAGGGATCACCAGGCTTTGCCGGAGAGCCAGGCCCAAAAGGAGAGATAGGACCTCCGGTGAGTTTCAAACTGACGTCTACTGTACATACACACAGCAGATAGTTTAAAAAGTAATATCCACTACCAATGGAGTTTAAGACTTTACTAAATCAACACAGCATTGTTTAGTTACTGCCAGCAGGGTTTGGTAAGTTCGTCCTTGGTGTATAAATGACACAGTGGATGAAGAAAATCTTTCTTTTTTTGTCTAATGAGAGATGAACCACAGATATTTGGCTGTTTTTTCGCCTCCATTTCTTTGCCTGTCACCGGATTAGTTTGCCAGTGCAACGATTTTAAGCAGTTAGTGGCATCAGAACAGACGTCTACTGGTAAAACCAGCCTCCCCGAACTGGTGGTTTTCAGGAATGAGTTTTTAAGATTCTTTGGAGAGTTCTTTGGAGTCTTGACCTTGTCATTGGCCGCCTGTTCGTAAAACTTAATTACTCCTTTGTTTATACTTTAAAACAGTGTTCACACATTTCCAGAAACCACCAACTCTCTTCCACATGTGGAACAGTCCCTGTGTAGGATTGAAGCTATTACGGCAGTATTTTGTGAGTGTGAACAATGTCGTAATGTGTTACATATAGACCCATCTGTTTTGAAACATCCCGAACATAACAGTCCTCTCAGAACTATGGGAAGGATCTGCTGTACAGCATTTCTGTTTTAAATGAACTGGTTTGGTAAAGCCTTCCTTTTTCAAAATCTTTGTTGGACTATACATACATAACTGAAGCTGTCGGGCCAACAGCGATTAACAAAAACGTGGTTTCAAAGGACAGATGTTTTAATTTTTGCCTTTTTTTTTTTTTTAAACCCACTTTGTCGTTGTGACCCATACATTGGTTTGAAACATAGAAATACAAATACAGAACTTATTATGTTATTAAGCAGAAAATATATGGAGTATCATTTTAAAACATTCATCATGAAGAAGCTCCCTTTGGTAGTTTTATACCATATATTTTAGTCAAACACCTCAGGGTGATGTAAACCAATGCAGTTAACCCACGGCTGCTGCGATGAGGACTACAGCCTCTTTACATGGGGCCTGAAACATAACCGCTAGGCTATCTGACGCCCCAGGTTTACTTCTTTTACTGTGTGCCCTTAGTGAAGTAGAGAAAATGTATTAACGTTTCATATAATAGATGGTCTTAAAATGCCGTCTCTTCAATGAGAGTCTATTGAGATACATCACATGGTGTGTCTTTGTGCATGTACATGTATGTTTTATTCTCTCTGTGTTTGTTTAATCAGGGCTCTGCAGGAAAGAATGGACCGAGGGGGCTGAGCGGATCTCGAGGGATTGAAGTGAGTATCACACAATATCAACCAATGACATGGCTCTGACAGACACAGCAAACCAATTAAGAGCAGAATGTCACAGATATTAGCCGTGGCATGGTCATGCAGCTTGGCCCATTAACAATGTTTAAAAATGCATTTTAAAAAAGTTTTGCTGTCCTCTCTGAATGTTTTTTGTATGCAAACAAATCCCCCTAAAGTCTGCATCCATATGCATGTATGTGTTCATATGTATTCAAATGTTAATTTTGGATGTAGGGTTAATGGAGCCTTTTGAGCAGATGGTGCAGCTGAACTATCTAATGCTGATTACGTAATATCAAAAAAGTGAAAAACAAAGATTTGCGAAAATGTGAAAACACATGTAGAAGAGTGAAATTCAATTTTCTTTCAAACTGAAATCTAAGTCGTCCAGTGAGACACATGGCAGCACACCTGGATCTGTTGGTCAAAGTCAAGAACAGGACATCAGATAGCTCTTAAGTCTCCATGTTTTATTTAAATCTTCTCAGAATTCCAGATGTTTCACTGAAATGCCTCGGGATAAGCCCAATATCAGTCAACCATGTGTTAAATTGCTCTCAAACGTTCCTGCTCTGTGACTGATAAAAGTCGAAAAAATATTTTTTTTTGTGGTTTGTAGGAATTCATCTCTTTCTCCAGTGTAGAGCTTACAGACGGTGTTATAAGAGTTGTCGTATTGGGGCGGTAGTAGCTCAGTCCGTAGGAACTTGGGTTGGGAACTGGAGGGTCGCTGGTTCAAGTCCTGATGCGGACCATGATATAGAAGTGGGTCTGGTAGCTGGAGAGATGTCACAGCAGTTCTTGAGTAACTCAGAGGTGCCCTTGAGCAAGGCACCGAACCCCCAACTGCCCTGGTGCGCTCCCTGTAGCAGCCCCACCCTGACATCTCTCTACTAATAATAAACAAATAAAACTAGAATTTCCCTCAAGGATTAATAAAGTATATACAAAAATATTGAGAATAACATTGAGTGACACTGTAAATGTTGTGGATTTTTTCAAGGGGCCAATGGGTTTACCCGGTCTCACAGGGATGATGGGTTACCCAGGGCTGGATGGTCCCCCCGGATTTACTGGCCTACAAGGATTTCCCGGAAAACAAGGACGACAGGTAATCAACATCACAGACGAGTAAAACAAAACACATAAATGAGATGCTCTGCTCTCCATTTCCAAGGCCACATCGCAAGATCGTCAAAAACTAATTTATCACAGCAGTACTCCATGCAGATAGGTTGGTTATGTCCGCATTCAAACATGATAATAGGGGGGGACAACGGCCTATAAAAGACCTGATTCACCTGCAGTCTGAGCTGAGCCATTTGGCTGACTCTCCATGCGCACAGGAAACCAGTGATCTGCTGTCTCAGAATATTCCTGGTCAGCACCTTAAATGTAGGTCGCAGAATGAGACCGAAGTTTTACATAACTGAACTTTCAGATGAAATTTCCTTTACTGTACTTAGTGCTTAATCTGTCTAGCATATTTGCGGTCACTGTCAAAGGATTTAAGAAGCCAATGATACGCCCTCCTCATCTTTACTTTTTGAGGGACCTTCCCTTCAGAGTTTCTTCATGTCACTCAACAGGCATGAAGGGAAGTTAAACCCTGATTAAACCGAGAGAAGTATTTTTGATGTAGGTCCAAACAGCAGAGGTTAAATGCAGCTGCAGAAAACTTAATCACCGCCTTTTTTTTTATGGGGGGGGGGGCTCTCAGCTGCTTTAGACTACAGCTTTCCTCCGGAGATAGCTTCTTGACTCACTGCCCAGTCAGCCATCATGCTCACAAAACCCCGCTCCAAATGACTCCTGTACTGCACCTGAACTTTTTTCCTCCAGCCTGAGACATACACTGCTTGGACTGACAAAGCATTCAATATCTTGTTTGGTTGTGTTGGCTACTTCTGGTTGCCACACAACGGGTTTATCCAAATAAGTGCGCAGCCAGGGTGTATTGGGATTTCATGCATGAATATCTTCTTCATTTGCAAGCCAAGAATTGGAAAAGCTTAAATCCTGTCCGCCTGTCTTTCATTTACATAATGTGTGTTTGTTTCATTTACATAAAGTCTGGTTGATCTGGTGACCCAAAGATTTGGGTTCTCACTCGCTGAGTGAATCCCATTATCTATTCCTCCTAAATCCCACAAAATGTACAAGTGGAAGAAAAAAAACAGCTTTTTATTCTTCTTTACTCTCAACACTTTCTTATTCTTTGCGCTGTTTTTATGGATAGGTTTTCTTGAGCCATTCAGTTCAGTTCTTAAAGGGATACTTCACCCATTTGCATTAAGCTTTGTATCATTAGAAACCTGGTAGTTTGGTTGAATGGTCGTGCGTCCTGCCCTCATTTTCCCCTGAGATGGGAAATCTTTGTATTTCTAAGTCTGAAAAGGAGCTTCCAGTGACGCAAAATTACGATTTTTTACGTTACTGGAAGCTGTTGCGGTTAGCGGGGTGAAACTACAACATTTTCGACCACTGAAGCTGCAGACCAATCACAGATCAGTGGGTGGGAACTCACTCCAAGAATCGAAACTTAACTTCCGCCATATTGCTTGGAAGCTATGCTAACAGGCTCTATGGAGAAAGCTGACAATGGCGAAAAAATATAAATATAGCGGCGAGAAGGCTGCTGCCGACAGGCCGGTCTTGTGCTTTGGCGACATGTTTCAACACTACATGTAGTATCCCTTTAAGGTGTCCTTTTACTTCAAAGCCCCCCAGGTCTGTGACAGCAGGAGAGGCCTGCAGGAAACCTTATTTCAATTCTAAATCTTTAAATTGTGGGGGAAATACTTTAAATTGCCAACCCTCTGTTCCTCCTGCTATGATTCTCTGCAGAATTATTCTCATGCTATTTGTATGTTACTCATTATTCCCATAATGAGTGTTTTCCTCTATCTGCTTTCTTCTTTTCTATCGGCGTTGCCAGTTGGATGCAGTTGTACAGTAAAAGGAAAAACTTTCTTCAAACAGATTGGAGCAATTTGGAATAATATAACAATTTTTTTTTGAGGGTGCAATAGTGGTGAGCAACAAGAAAGAAATGCAGCCGAGGTGATCCTCTTTGATAAAACTGGGAAGTTTGCGGCATCATTTCCAGAAACCAGGATGCTGATTCAACCTGAGGGACCAGACAGTAGTTTATGCTTAACACTCCTGCTCTAAGGGAACAACTATGTACACGTGATAGCTTCGACTTTGATGCACATTAACTCTTTGCTGTTCACAAGCTTTAAAAAAAAAAAAAAACTGCATGTGAATTTAAGTTTACTTCAACTTGGAAGTTTAAATGAACAGTTTGTAACGAATGCAACTCATTTACATTCAATAATAGCAAAAACAAAAAACCCAGTAGTTGATGTTGTAAAATACTGCAAGATCATTAGAATTGTCTTCAATGTTTAAGGTCACATATTATGCAAAATACACTTCACTGTGGTTTTCTAACACTAATATGTCTCCCTAGTCTGTCTACAAACCTGACTTATTGCACATAAGTCAGTTTTCATGGTTGCTGGCTAGTACATCAGCTGATATAGTTTCAGAGTGCTGTTAGCATACATGCTATTTCACTGTCATGGCTTTCTGGTAAAAACTGAATAGAACAGTGCCATCGGATAGTCTTTCCTTCTCTACTATAAAGCTCTGTATTGAATTACCACCAGATTTTAGGTCTACGCCCTTCCAGAGAGGGGGCGTGGTCAAACACAGCTCATTTACATTTAAAGGTACAGACACAGAAACAGCCTGTTCTGAGCAGGGCTGAAATAGAGGGGTTTATAGACATGATCAAATACAGGACCAGAGTGGATTTACAACAAGAAACTTCACAGACATGTTTTGGGGACCTCGAAGAAAACTTCTTAAAAAGGATAATATTATGTGACCTTTAAACAACTATCACTGTAGATTTTACTCTCCAGTAGAACAAATGCAGGACTGGTGGCTCCTCATCGTCCTACATTCTCACAAAGCTCTCCATCTTGACAATGCCATACCAAAGTTAGCCCACCGCATTTATTTATCTATTTGGTGTGGTCTGCATGTACATTTTTTAGCTTTACATGGACTGCTTCAGTAAAAAAAATGGAACAAATGAGGCCAAGTTTGTATTAGTAGTAGTATGTAGGACAACACATGACGCCGCTTAACTGAACCCAACTCATCATTCCTCACATTTATTTTACTTTCAAAGTCTACTGTTTTTGGTTCTGCGATGATTTATATTTATATATTCTATCTATCCATTTGTGTATTTTCTGCTCTCCTGTAGAGTTGTTTGTTGACTCTCGTGTAGGTTTTTATGCTCTTGGTGGAAAGCCAATTCCCTTTCGTGGGCCAACAAAGGTTTAAATCATTGCCTGAAATGGAGAAACAATAGCATCTGTTGAAGTTGAAGTTTCTCACATGCCTGCATGCGGAGGCCTTGCTAGAAGTTGGGGATCCTGATGAAAAATTCACAGCAGCTCACAATGAATTTATGAGCAGCGATACAATAAATATTTATGTGTCATGACATGTTTTTGTTTCTGTTGTTTGCTCCGGGGCCCCCTAAATCACTCATGTTGTCTCACCATAACAGGCCCCTACTCCCACATGTGTGTGTAATGCATGCGGAGGTTGCTGTGTCTACGTGGGCGTTAGTTGGGTCAGTCTTGATTAAACCTTAAGAGGATCTTATTGAGCAAACAGACAGTGATTTTCTTCTTATGCAAGAGCTCCAAAGCACCTACAGGCTGGTGTTTCATACCAGTAAGCCTACTACCGTGTAATTCCAACCTGGTTGGAATTCATTGAGATCGAGGAACAGAAGCCACATGTGTGAGGCGACGACCCACTCAATCTGTTATTCTAATATCATGCGCTCCCCCCCACCTCACCACACTGCTGATGGAGCAGGAAACCGCTGTGGTCTGTGGTGTGAGAGAGCGAGAGCAGCTCAGCGACAGGCAGTCAGTTTTATGGACACACTCAGGGAGCGAACTGTCAAGAAATATTAGAACCCAGAGACCAGCAGACTTCAGCACTGTGGTTCACAGCCGTTCCAATAAACATTGAAAAGAAGTGAATTTATGAAATGATTTTTTCACTTTCTGTTACGCTTTGCTAGCACCTTGTTGTTGATTGAAATGCACATGCTGTTTAAGAACATATATTGTTGTTCCCTTAAATAATTTAAGTCAGGTTTTCACCATTAAAAAACAACAACATTGAGTGTCAAAAGGCAAGATTGTTTCCCCCATTTAAAGAACTACTGTATACCGTTCATTCATTCATTCATTCATTTCATTTATTATACAGGAAAGTTGAAAAGTAACATTAAGTTACAGTTTAGCGGGCCTGACTCAATTTAAAAACTGGTTTCCAGCAGGTTCCTGTTCTGCAGAACATGACACATAAACCACAGTCATGACGCATCAAGACAAACACATTTACAGAACATTAGCATGGGCTAGGCAGATACAGACCAATAGAAACAAACAGTACAGATACTGGGAACAATACTTGAACAATACATGAACAATTAATGAGTGCAGGTGTAAGTGTGGAGAAGGTGTCTTTTATACCACTGCTTTAACATATTTTAACCTATTGGCTTTAATCCCTTAAACTTCACAAAGCCTCCCATGGTCTGATCCTTATTGGTGCTTTCTATAATGCCCCTTAAGATGTTTGAATGCCAGTCGTTAAAATATGCATTCATCCTCACAACAGCCATGTCTGCATTTTGTAAACCACTATTATATGTCTACACAAGAATTTAATCTCAAATGAAGTAACTGTAAGGATCGCCATGTCTCTGTTTTGGGCAGAGATGTTTCACACAGACATTTTCAGGCCCAGCAGTTATTGGGTAGTGCGCAAAGATAGCTGTAACAGTGTTTTTATGTACTCTTTATTCCATATCTACATGTCATTTTAGCTCAGTTTTATTGACTCAGATTCTGTTTGCGTTCAGGGTCACCGAGGTTTGGTTGGACTAGAAGGACCTGTTGGACGTTCAGGTCCCAGAGGAGAGCTTGGTTTTCCTGGACTTCCTGGAGAAAGTGGACCTCCCGGTCAAAAGGTGAGTTGATAATAGCTATAAATATTGACCTGATTTCTTCTCTTGTAACTGTTTGGTCTCTGTTGAAGAAAACTAAATGAATTCACCCAACAGGGAGAACCAGGACTGCCGGGGGACAGGGGACGCGCCGGAATCAAAGGCATGGAGGGCACTACGGGGGACCAGGGCAGGAAGGGTGACCTTGGACACAAAGGACAACCAGTAAGTGTGATTTAAAGCAAAAAGTCAGTCTTAAATGTAGCTCAAACTGAGTGCCATAACCTGGACTTATAGGGTAACACTATGTTACAGATAAGGAGTTTTCTGTGATATTGGTGCAGACATTGGCACAGCTTCTGGGCTTGGATCAGATTATACCATTTTATTTTAAGGTTTCTCCAATGTTGAGTCTTTCACACACATATCTTTTTTATTAGTTGAAGTCTTAAAGATAAAGGTCACGTCATTGTTCTTTTTTATAATTCAAACCATTTCCTAGGAATGTTTTTGTGAAAACAGGGTTTCATAAGCTTGTATACATTCGTTAATGTCTCTCTAAATATAGCGTCAGTGGGTTTACATAGCCAATCTGTGGAGGCCGGAGGGATTTAAAAAAGTGTGTGTCTGACACTTTCCCTCCCTGAGTGGAGTAACAAATGATCTGGGCGAGACCAGGAATGGAAACATTTGGCCTGCAACGGCAAGTTATGTAAGATCCTCACACTCCGGAGACATGGGAAAAAAAAGGTGCTCTACTTTTCTTATGTAACTCCTTAAAGATGAAGAAAAAAAAAACCTCCAATCCCCCCCTCCGCTTAACTCATTTTCTCCATTGATGCTCAAGAAACAGAGCGCAGACTCCGGCCCTCGGGTCAGATCCTTTTACACTTCGCAGTGAATAGAGTTTTTTCTTTTGGTCAAAGTGGCCGGCCCCCGAAAGACGAGCTGTCTAAGAGGATGTGGCTGATTGGCTCTACAAACATGGCGTCTGCCACCCTGGACGACAGACACTCCTCAGACACAGAATAAAGAATGGACTGTAAACCTCGTAGTGTGTGTCACTGGGAGGGTGTGTGGATGTGGGCTGGCACTGAAGTACATGCAGAGTGAAACTTCCAAACATAAAACCCTCTGTTCCTCTGTTATTTTGAAATGGACAAACAACATTTTTTAAAAGCACCGTCACTGTACTGTGTCTGAAACTGAAGTTCAAAATGGAATGAAGTGTAACACAAAAATTGACATCACACACTTAATGGACTTTGTTATGATTTGATGTGTTTGTCCAGCAGTTTAAGGCAAGACTGTTGTTCTGATCCGTTCTGCCTTATTTGCTTGTAGGGGGAATCTGGAGATCTGGGAATGGTTGGTTTGCAGGGCTTTCCAGGGCCTAAGGTAAGAGACTGAATAGCAAGCAACAATTAGAGTGCAAAAACAGATTCAAGTGAAGACGTTTTAGAACGGTTTTAAAGTATAATACTCAATAATCCTGTATAATGACACACATGTGCTGATAATACCAATTTTTCCTTTACACAGGGACCAAATGGTGATTTTGGATTTAGAGGCTTCCCTGGCCCGAAAGGCCCAATGGGAACCCTGGTAAGTGGGCACCCAACATGCTTTTGACAGAATAACTGCTGGAAGTCGAAACCCCAGCAGTGGAATATTTAGACTTACATGTGAAGTAGTCCTCTCCACACTCGTATCAAAACATCAACAGGATTTGGAGTACACCAAATTGACCTTGAAATCACCTAATAATAACAATAATAAAATATTTAATTTATATAGAGCTTTTTCAAGGGACCCTCTGGGGCCTCTGAGGAATGCTTTGTAACGTTTCTCTAGAACAGGTCAACTCAGACAGACCTGTGATTCATTCTCTTCATTCACCCACTGTTTGTTTCAGGGATTCACTGGACCTGTTGGCCCTGAAGGGATGATTGGCCCAATGGGAAACCCTGTAGGTGTCTCTGTCTGTGTGTGTGTGTGTGTGTGTGTGTGTGTGTGTGTGTGTGTGTGTGTGTGTGTGTGTGTGTGTGTGTGTGTGTGTGTATGTGTGTGTATTTGTCTGTTTGTGCGTGTACTTATAATTCCAAATTCTGCAATAGTGAGAAAGATGTTGTTAAAATCAACTAGATATTTACTTTTAATAAAATCAGTCTTTTAACTGGCCAGGCGCTTATTCACTATATCTTTCATGTTGTACATTTTTTTCACAGGGGCACAGAGGTCCAAAGGGAACTGGTGGTGAAATGGTAAGCTTTGTTTAAAACCAGCCATGTCTGTGAAGCTTCTCAGTGGTCCAGGTCACATTATTTCCAAGTTGAAATCAAACGACAGCTGGACTTTAAGTTGTTCAAGAACTTCAACTAAGTCCAGTTTCCTTTGGATGAAACCATAAAGCCAGTAAAGAAACTCTACAAAGTCAGTCTGGTTGTGACAATGGTTCATAGTTAGAAGCGTCTGACTTAACTTTCATAGAAAGCGACAGGCGCCGTCGTCATGGACCCACATCAAGTGTAAATGTGTAATATAATGAAAAGATGGCGAAGGCTGTGTTAAAAGATGCATGTACAGTAAGCCGATGTTCAGCAGTGGCTTTGTTTATATGGTCGTCAGTCATGGTGAAGTGAGTCACAGTGAAAGTAGCGGTTACTCAGTGTCTCCTGGAGCGCGCTGTGGGGCCCATACAGTACTTGCATACCCTCTTGTGTAAACACAGTTGAGGAAAAGCCTTGTCAAAATGTTAGCATGGCAAGCCACAGTGCAAGCCCGCATATTCACTCCTACATTCCTGCTTCTAGTCTGCAATGCACACTGTAGTAAGATTCATCAGACATCAGCTCAAAATCAATGCAATTCAAACAAACCTGCACATGCACAGTGTGTACACGATAACCTTTTCATTCAGGCTTCACAGTGATGTAAAATATGTCCACACGCTCACATATAAGCATGCATGATGTTAAAGTCCACCAGTTAGAGTCGAGCTGCCAGAGGTAGCTACTGTAGAAAAGTCAGCCTTAAGGGGGCAGTAGGTGACCACTGTGGTTGTGCACAGCAGGATACACAGTCACATTCCTGCATCTGTTCCCTGAAATGTAGAGGGATGAAACATAGTTCAGTTATTTCACCGTTTATGTGATGCTGCCTGTAGTTTAAGTTCCAAGATGGTGAAGGTGTGTTCATAAAGTGTGTTGGATTATTGACATTCACAACAGGGAAACATAAATCTAGTTTTTTTTCCCAACAGGGAGCCGTTTTAACACTTATTTTTATATATGTCTTACTTGTAGGGGCCTCAAGGACCAGAGGGAAGCCCAGGACCCAGAGTAAGTTTGAACCTACATTTCTCTTTTCAGCTTTTGACTGTCCCAAAGCGTATTGTCAGTGATTCAGGCTGTGTCGGACTACATTTTGATAATCCTGCGGTGCGCTAAGTGAGGCACAGGGTTCATAAAGGTTGGATTTAGTCGCTTGTTTTATACCTGGATGTGCTTTGGGTGTATTGTGAATTAGGCCAGTAGGATTCTCCCTGAAGCAGAGCGGGCATTTCCGAGGTAGCAGTGAGCTTTTCCCTCGTATTCTGATGCCACCAGACCGGCTTCATGTTGAAAGGAATATAAAAATGAGAACAGACGAGGAAAACAAATTATTTGAGCGTTATGAACTCTGCTATGTATGCCCGTCTCTGCAATGCACTCCCTACATGGCAGGAACAAACTGCACCACAGACTTTAACACCTGGTTTTAGATAGTTTCGATAGGAACGATCCACCTGTGTGCCTGACCACCCCTCATTTTCCGACCAACACGCCCATGGGTGCTGAAGTCTGTTCCAGTCTGCTTGCTTTTTACACAACAGTAGCGTTGGGCGTGAATTAGACGATTACGTCAGCTGTAGGAAAGACACCTGTGCTCCACACCAAGGCGCTTTACTCTGAGCGTACGATACGGCCCGACAGATCTAACTATGAAAATGTTGTAACATTTCCTTACGTTAGAAGTATGAAACATTGTGGTTGAACTTTTTGTGAACTCTGTGAGTCAGCGTGGTTACATTTTGGGCCTGAATATGGAACAAAAATAGTCACCGGAAACATTTTCATTTCTTTTGTCTATTTGTCTTCTTCCCACTTTAGGGACCTCCTGGTGCTCCAGGTCCAACAGTAAGTGTTTCTTGATCATGTCAACACAATCAGTTAAAACAATTCACATGAATATACATTTTTGTATCAATCTTAGTCGTCAGGTTTTTAACCCAGTTACATTACTCATCGCTCCTTAAACCAGTACACTTGTAGAAAACTCTTGATGAACTCCTGATATTTCCAGGAGGAGCTTCAGGAGTGCTTATGTGAAAAAGTTTAATTGACTTACCAAATCTTCAATTATCTTTTCAGTGCAACAGACAAATGATCGAAGCCATTTCTCTGAAAGAACTTCACGATGTGAGATTACCAGAGGGAGAACTTTTAGTTTGCCTTTTTTTGCGTAACATTAAACGTCCAACAAATCCTCCTTCTTAGTGATGAGGCCGACTCTGTTCATGATCCTTTTTCTGGCACAGTGATAGGAACCCTCTTCACATGGATAAAGTGAAGCTTTCTTCTTCTCATTGAAAACCTGCTCCTGTTCTAGAAATTCTAAGAACTCAGAAAAACAGCTATATCACATGCCCCTTTCTTTCTTTTTTTTTTGTTTACACACATTATGTGATAGCTGTAGTGTTTATGCTGAGAGGGAATTTGTTTTTCTTCCCCCCTACTGAAGACAGGAATGTGATGGTTTATTGCTGCAAGGATTATTTTACTGCTATCCTACTGGTATTAAAGTGTATTCTTATCCTACTAAAGTTTTCTCTATAAACTGTTCTTTATTGAAACTATGGATTCAAATATTTAGTTTACTGACTGTGTTATCATCCTGACCATGTTGATTTTGAATCCCACAGAGGCACATTTATGATGACTCAGCAGTCTACGGTCTCTCTGACTCGAACCCTGCCTTTAGGACGGAGGTAAGGCACTGGTTTCTGTTTTGCACTTGTTGGTATGGTAACTATGGTGACAAAAAAAAAAAGTCAAATTTTGGACTTTGACATTGTTGCGTGTCCACGTTGAAACCAGAGTTTCCAGAACACGGAGATGAGCCTACCTGACCAAAATACTGAGGTCCTTAAGACTCTACGTTACCTGAGCAGCGTGATTGAGAGCATCAAACAGCCTCTGGGTTCACGGGAGAACCCGGCCCGTGTCTGTAAAGATCTGCTCGACTGTCATCACAAGCTCAACGACGGTAAGAGTCTCATCTACCTGATACTGAAGTCAGTGGGAATATGACCTCGATGAAACACTCGTCTCATCTCTGTCTGTGTCCCTCTGTTTCTCAGGTTGGTTCTGGATTGATCCAAACTTGGGCTGCACTTCTGATGCCTTCAAGGTCTTCTGCAACTTTACTGCAGGAGGGCAGACGTGCTTACATCCAGTGGCTTCTAATAAGGTAACACTGAAGGTGTAAAAATAATGAACAAAACAGTGTTGATTGGCTGGATCAGAAGCTCTCTTTAAACCTGTACTTTAAAAAAAAAAAAAAACTTCTATCTTGTCCTTTTCTTATTAAAAAACAAAAGTCTTTATTCTGAGTGCACTTCTGTTCCTGCTCTCTGCTTCAGATGGTGTTTGGTGTCGGGAAAGTCCAAATGAAGTTTCTCCATTTACTGAGTGCCGAGGCCAGCCACGGCATCACACTCCACTGCCTGAACGATCCTCCACACGGCTCTGCGGGACCCGGACTGCAGGAGAACGGCACACTTCGGTTTCGTGGCTGGAACAAACAGATGTTTGAGAAAGACACAGTACTTGAACCCCACGTGCTGCAAGATGAGTGCAAGGTAACGAGGAAATCAAGGGTACACTATAGCAATGGTTCTCCCCCCCCCTCCAAGATCTCAGGCTTCTCCCCCCTAGGGAGCCTGGACCCCAGCTTGGGAACCAATGCTCTATAGAATAAAAACACTTTGGTAGACCTGTTCTAGCATTCTGCTCTTTTACTCTTTGGGAACTAAATCAATATTTGGCAAGTTACATCAGACCTAAACCCCCCCTTCCCAATATATTATAATTTGTCTATGAAAGCATTCAAGAAAACCATCAGTCAGAACAAATTGGTGCAAAATTAACATTCAAAAATGAACAGTGCAGTATCACCGGTCATGTCAGTAATCCTTAAGATGATTATTATCTAGATGGTTATTATAATGGCCTTATAAATCCCATATCCTCCAGCTCTGGACTTATATTCTAGAAGAAATAAAAGATCAAGATCAGTGTGTCATATTTAATGTAGAGCAGTGTCCGTCCAGGTTTTGGCTCCAAAAAAAAAAAAAAACAATTCTTCTTTGTCTGTCCTCCACTCGTCCTCTTTTCAGATCCAAGATGGCAGCTGGCACCAGTCACGTTTCTTCTTCCATACTCAGGACAGTCGTCAGCTACCGATTGTAGACGTACAGGAATTTCCCACATCACAGCCCAACGGTCAGCAGCATTTAGAAATCGGTCCGGTCTGCTTTCTCTGACACCAAAACATCACCATTCGTGCATCCTGTATACATGAACTACTAACATGCAAGGCTGTTACAAGACATGTCTGCCTGCCAAAGAGCGAACTCCACCAGAGTTTGTTGTGGTTCTTCCAAACAGGACCTGTAATGTCCAATCAAAGGCGGGTCTTCGTGGAACGATCGGGTCTCTGTGAACCATCCAGGCCCAAGAAGGCCAGAGGAGAACATGTGTATACCAATATTTATCAATGATTGTGTATAGTATGTTTTGTCAAACGGTGCTTAGGTTGGCTGTGTATGGACCGATGTCCCTGATCACAGGGGAGGACCTCACTAAGAAGCCACCTATCCAAACCCCTAAACACACACCTCCCTTCTCACCCCTCACAACCCCCTCCCCTCCCCCCCAAACACACCCAGACCATCCTAAGCAGAGGCCTATCCTGAAGGATCATTTCAGGCCTTTTCATAGGAGCACTGTCAAACTAAAGGTTTTTATGAGTGCAATAGCATGTGGATGATGTGTGACTTCTTTTTTTTTTTTTTTTTTTTTCAATCAAAGGTTTTATTTTACAATGATTTCATGATGTTTTTTTTTGTCTTCGGTCCTGCCCAGCCGGACCTGTACATCTTGACAGATGGTGCTCTACCTCTACCTGCTCAATTGCTTTCTAGAATAGCTGCTTAAGTCAGGTTAGATTTTTTTTTTCCCGCCTTCGTGTTGTATGTACCGGTTACATCAAGATTTGTTATGTTGTATAAGTACTTATTTAGATTCGGTCATTTCTAATTTATGAACCATTTTTTGATACACTACTATTTTTGTAGCTCTTCCTTTTATATGGTAGGTTCTTCAGGGGAAACCTATCATTGGTGCTGCAACAAAGAATGAGTCATCAGTGAGTTTTTACATTTCCTGTGTATATATTGACAGCATACTGTTTGTTTATTTATATCCTTTTTTGTTTTTTTTGTTTTTTTTTGTTCACATTACTGTACCACAGTAAGTTATACTCTCAGAGAAATATTTGATCCACCACAACTCAGTCTAAAGAAGTATTTATGTTAGAAAGGTGTGTGTTTGTGTGTTTGCACACCTGTGACTGTTTCTTTTTTTTTTTTTTTTTTTCATACTGTTATTTCCGTTCATTGAGTGGTGGTCAGGAGGACTGGCAGCTATAGTAGGCCAGAGTCAGAAAACACAGTCATCATATTCTTAAGTTATATTATCTTGAACAAAGTGTAAGTATATAAAATCTGTGGAGGATAAGGCTGGATGTGTAAATAATGAATACGTTGACAAACAAATAAATGGAACATTTTATCCCAAAATGGTTCAGATGTTTTTTTCATGCAATATTGTTGGTTTAAAAAAATGTATTAATGTTGTTGAGGTAACCTCACCAGTATGTGGAGAAATGTAATAAGATACCCTCCAGGGGAACTCTAGTGGGGAAAGAAATTCAATGGAGTGTCCTCCCACTGGAGAAAATGTGATAAGATGTCCTCCAGGAAAGTTGCAGAAGACTTATATTAAAAAAATATATATCGAAAACTGGACCTTTATTGATGAAAACGTGATACATTTTGAGAAGTACCACCCCAGATTTCACCGTTAGTGGCAAAAACGTGATAAGATTTCCTCCAAAGTTGCCCTTCCAGCAGAGAAGAAGTAATAAGACGCCCTTTAGGTTGACCTGAAGAGACAAATACATGATGCAGTGCAATAAAGGCTGCATACATAATAGTGAACGTTCCAGGTGCTTGTGACTCGGAGCACGCAGCCTGCGCCTTTCTTTCCTAGCACTGCCCCAAAGACAGCAAGAGTCTGTTTCTGCTCACTGCTATAAATCCCTCTTGCTACACCCACCACCTTTAATTCATCCTTTATAAGAAAGTCAACTAGACATGTATTTATTTGTTTGTTTATTTAACATGGACATACAGTAACATTGGTGCTGTAACGTTTAACCATGCACAAGTTCCAGATGCACTGCTCTTAGTGTTTATAGCAAAATGCTAATTTGCAACACCTGTCCACGGGAGGCTTTTAGAAAAAAAAAAACAGTTCAGTTATAAATACAGCGCAGTTATGAATGCAACAGAGATAAAACACAGTTACAGAGAGAAACATATACGAGCTCTTGTGCGTTTAGGTGTGAGAACAACGTTGTTTCTCCTTCAGCCATGATTTAATACCTTTGCTAAAAACATTCAAACTGTGTAGCATTTTCAGTTCATGCAAACACACCTGAGGTTTTGTACAGGTAACAGCCTCGAAGTGGCCCACAGCCACCTGAGGTTTCATTAAAAACAAGTCACAGGTGGGCACAATATGAGACAGGCAAAAATAAAGCCCATGCTCTTATAATGAGTCAAATAAGATCAGCATTTTATGTGGTTTGTGTTGATATATTTTAAACTTTTAATTAGTGCAAAGTGTGTTCACTTTGGTCGTCATTGGAAGCGTGGTAGATTTCCTCCACAAACAGAAGGGGGCGCCGGTGAGTCGAGTTTCTACCGGAAATCACCCCCACGTGTCGCCACTGCTCACCGGAAGAGGGGTTTGTTTTGATGCTGCGCGGTTTGTTGTCCAACGTGTTGGCGACTACTTCTGCGATGCTCTCCACCGAAAGAGAACCGACAACAGGCACAATGTCAGCTGTAGAGACCCGAGAGGAAAGCGGAGCTCCGGAAGAAGAGCTGAGAGGGACTAAGAGGAAGATTTCCCTCTCAAAGTGAGTGTTTATAACACGCAGAAAGTCAGGAGCTAAACTGCTAACTTAAGGTGGCTAACAGGTCCATGTGTGCGCACATTTATTTTAACTTGATCCCATTTTTAACTCTTATTGAAGATATAATGATATAACATCTATTAGCGGGTAAAAACATAAGCAAGGTAGCTTTGTATGTTAGTTTAGTAAACTTAGTGACAAAGGTTACAAGATAGTTTTTCAGCCTACAAACACTTCCTCCTAAAAAAGTGTCAAACTTTCATTTCCATCCCTCTTCATGTCCTTTATCCCTCTACACACCTTTTGTTATGAGTTTGCCATCCTAAGAGATTACCTCATTGTCACAAATGTCACAAATTATTTGTGGAAATGTAAAATGTGTCTTGCAAAGTTGCACTATTTGCATCTTTAATCCACGTGTTTCACCTTTTCCTTAATTCAGTGGTATTTAATCTGACATGTTTGTGATGGGTTATGCTGACATGCTGTCTTGTCCTGCAGATGTGGAGTTTGCGGATCAGAGGAGGCCAAGTACACATGTCCTGCCTGTCTGGCCCATTCTTGCAGGTGAGATTTTTTTTTTTTCTCCTGATAAAAAGAGAACTGAAGTCGTCTCTAACCATCTATCAAATCAAATCAAGTTTATTTGTATAGCACATTTAAAAACAGCTTCATCTGAGCAAAGTGCTTCACAGGCAATGCGTAAAGCAAGAAATAAAAAATGTATCTATACCTATGCACATACATACACATAATACACACACACACACACATACATGTAGTATACATACATATCACAAACACATACCCTCATAACTACATGAACATGCATACATACAGATACATACCTAAGCTCAATATATGAGGTCTGTTTCAACTTGTTTTAAATGCCAGTGAAAAGAGGTGAGTTTTGAGTTTTGATGGATTTAACGAGTTGATTTGTCTGATGGAGGGAGGCAGGTGATTCCACAGACGGGGGTCGATGTGATCTATAAGGGAAACGATTCAAAGAATCGATAAAAGAGGGAAGGCACAGAGTGTATCAAGCTTTGACAAATCTAATAAAACTTAAATATGTTTATTGTGCCACCTGGTTAATGATAAGGTCTCTGAATTTAAGGACGACTCACATTTAATTTGTCCTCTTTAAATAAACAATCTAAACCTTTTTCCTTCTCATGCAGCGTTTTTAAAAAGTAGACTGTGACCATGTGGCAGACAACGACTACCACACTGAGAAATGCATTGAGTACATTTTCTTGTCAGTGGTCTTACTTTCTCTTGTAAGTCATATAGAGGCATTTTGTCTGTTTCATTTCCAGTTATGGATCCTTACAGGATGTTTAAATATTATTAAAGGGGACATATTATGAAAAATCCACTTGTACAGTGTTTTTGAACATTTATTTGGGTAACCTGAGTTTCTACTGACCCACAACATGTGAAATAAACCCATCCAGTCCTTTGTTTGTGGTCTGCGCAAGTCTTACAACAAAGAGAAAAATGCTCTGTTTCAAATTTGTTCTCCTTGTGACATCACAAGTGGGATTCTGTTTTAATTTTTTTTTTTTTTTTAAACCCGCCCCTCCCCTGGTATCTCCACCCATGGACTCCACCCCCAGCCTAGAGCAAAACTGTTGAGCAGGTCCGCAATTTTCATTCTCGCTAGTGAAGGAGTGATGTCTACAGGGGAAAACTCGGGGGGGTCTCATTGCATTTAAAGAGACACACACACCAAAACGGAGCGTTCTGAGAGAGCTGGTTTATACAGGGTCACAAACCTTCTCTGGTGCTTGATTCATGTGAAGTTCATATTTTGACCAAAGCACAGCACAGATGCTTCCTTTAGACCACAGGGGGCTGTTTGAAAAGGGGTATAATATGTCCTCTTTAAAACCAAAATCACTCACTGATTCCCTACTTGCTATAGGCTATAGTGGACTATGCATATGTAGTGGACTATATAGTGCACTCAGCAAAATTAAAAAAACATTTTGGACATTACTCGCTCACTTGCCGGTGCACACTTATGCAACCACATTATTTTAATTTTCATCAATTATTTTTCCTCGTAAGAAATGTCTGTCTTTTTTTTTAATGGAATGGCGCATGTCAAAGGTCAAACTAAAGATGGAAAAAAGTTTTGAAATGATCTTTCTTTGTCTAATTTTTCTAGATCACAAAAACGGACATTTTAACAAGGGTGTGTTGACTTCTTATATCCACTGTATATATTATCTGTGTCTGATATCCCAACACAAACAGAGAGTATATTCTCCCCCTTATTCTGTAAAAAAAAAAAACCACAACAACTGAATAATTGTTTATAAAATCTGCTCTAACCTTGTGTGCAGTAATATTTATTGACTCGTGGCCATGTTTTTATTTATACTGACTGACCTTTGCTTTAATTCATGGCCAGCAACAACAGGCCAAAAGCAATGGCAACCATCCACGAGCTGTTCCTCAAATTCTGCAGAACCTGAAGCATTTACAGCTTAACCTTAACTTACTAAATGCCACTTTGAAGGTCATACCTGAACATTTCATTAAAAGTTATCAAAGGGCACCAAGGGGCGTCGGTCCTTTTTTTTTTTCTCTCTCGTGGTTGCCTGTTTGTTTTTTTGAGCACAGTTCAGCATTCCTTTTCCATAGAGTCTACAGACAGTCGTTGCCTGACCCCGGCCAAATACCTGTCCCTCAGCAGGAATCTGAAAATGGGTCTTCCCATAATTGTATTAAAATCCTTCTTTTGTGTGCATGTGTGTGTGTGTGTTTAGTAAGACTTTTAGGAAGGCAGTCAGACGTAATGTTTAACACTTTGGTAAAAAAGTGAAGTGGATGCTACAAGTTCTTGCTATTGAAATCTCCAATTGTAGTTTGATGCTATCCATAATAATATAATTTGTAGGAACATCAGCTTGTCTTCTCTGGCTTTCTTTCTGCTGGCACATAAAAATGAAAGATCTCTCTGGAATGATAATAACCTCTTTATGTAATGAGAAGAATCTCGCTGTGTTTTCCCACCTGCAGCGCTTGTTATTTGTTTCATTTAGTCAGGGGTATGCCTTTGTTTCATAATTGCCAGTCTCAGCTCAGCAGATCAGCAGCCCTCACATAAAATTTGTTGTCTTTTTTCTCTCTTTTGTTCGATGTTCTCGTTGCTGACCTTTGTTCACCGTCTGGACAAGCAGCGATGGCGCCAAACCAAATTCCTCCAAAGAACGACGAGGTTACCTAACAGATTTCTGTTTGTGTTTGTTTTTTTTGTTTTTTTTGTATTTTCAGCTTACTGTGCGTGAAGAAACACAAAGAAGATTCAGGATGCAGCGGAGTTAGAAATAAAACTGCCTTTGTGACCCTCTCACAGTTTGATGAGATGGCACTTCTCAATGGTGAGCATCTCCTTCACTCCTCCACATGATGGAACAACTGAAAACAGCTGGAATAGTTTTAGATTTACTTATTCTGTTGAACTTCTAACCAAGCTGCCGTTGGTCTGTCATGGCCTTTGTTTTTATCACAGTTGGCAGCAGACATGTTTTTTAAAACGAGCTGATACAAAGCAAAGGACAGAGTATTAAATGTGGTACTGGTGTGAATGTAAGACGACCAAACAAGGTGTGTAGGTTGTTGTTTCGAGCACCTTTTTAATTGGGGTGTAACAGTTCATAGAGGTCACGGCTCGGTTCATGCCTCAGTTTTTGGGGTCGCAGTTCAGTATGAGTTCGGTTGAACAAGGTGAAAAGAAACAAAAAGTTTCCCTTGTTTATTCTGAGCTAACCGTAGGAGATGTTATAGTTCGTTCCATCTTGTGTTATTTAGAACTACCTGTGATCCTGGGGCGATCACTGTGTCTCCCATTGGTTCTGCAGCTGTGAGTGACAGCTGGCCTCAGTCAGTGTTGTTAACCTGTACTGGTATTTGAAAGTCTAGACCCTGATTAAGGACAAATCCAATTTTTTAAAGATTTCTTTCAGGGCAAAAACCTCAAATCTCATTTTCAAACCAAAAGTAGAAAGAATAGTCCACACACCATTAAATTAAATGGAAAAATTCCCATTTGTAACGTCATCAGTCATGAACTTATATTCAAACCAACCCATTGATGAGTGGTAATATTTAAATGAATGCTAATCATTAACTTTACATGTGCTTTAGACTACAGGTTCCTGGAGGATACCGGGCGATTTGCTGACGGTGCTAACAGAGACGGTCTCGTCCGGACCCCGAGATCGACTTTTAAAGTAAGTCCTTGCTTCACAATTTAAGTGATCCCATGAGCCTAAAGCCCTGAGTATACTTGTTTTAATTACGTGTACGCGAAGACATGACATCAACCTTGTCAGTCACTCCCTGCTGAGTGCTAAGACTAGCTCTTTCACTCAGTAGAATGCCAAATGGAGCAACAAGAAATTCAGCCAGTCTCACAGATGACTGGAGTAGACACTGAAGAATGTACTAATTCATAAATAAACTTTGAATCCATGGGTCAATGAATCCAGAATTGTTTTGAATCCAGAATCGATTCTGAATTGAGAAGAATCGAATCGTGAGACCCAAAGATTCCCTGTCCTACTTTTCTATTTCAAGAGGGAAAAAAACTCCTCCTGACCCCTTAAATGTCAAAGATAGTCTTTGTTGAAGTGAAATATTTCAAGGGCAAGGTTTACTTGTCATTAAAGCATAAATCCTGGCAGCAGTATACTACAGACAGAATTATTTTATTCCAGGGGAATAATGATGATAACAATCGTGGTCAGTATTGTCGGATCTGAAGTCTGAGATCACTTCTTCAAGCTGTTTTTCAACCTTTTATTCAAAACCATCGTTTTTTATTAGCCTGTAAAACCTATTTAAGAAGCAGTTTCTGATATGAATCCAAAGATTTATGACCCTGAACATTGTTTTGGATGAAAAGCGTCTGAACATACTGTCCTCACATCATTAGGTGAAGGAATAGTTTTGTTAAAACAACATTACATGTATGTTTATGAAATCTAGTGTGAATGTTTTGATGTTTAAGAAGCAAAAACAGATGTTCTCTCCTGATTGTTTTAACGACTGCTCGTGTGTTGGCTTTGACAAAAGATTCATAACTGTTGAGTACGTACGGCCAAGACTTTACTCTCGAGTGCTGAAAGTCTGCCTTATCACCCAATCAAAGCTAAACGGAAAGTTAATATAGTTAGATCTCAAAACTTGGAGCTATTTCTACTGACTGAACCGCTCTCAAACTTTGAGGAAAGGCTAAGAAGAAGAAAGAGGACAACAAGCTGCTGCTGGTAGACCATCTAAATCAGAGAAATCATACGATCTATGAGTGTTAGCAAAAAAACAACTTTCTACTTGTTCTGGTAAATGTAGAAAACAAAAGAAAATAGTGTCATGTATATTTATTCTAATGTTATTTTTATTTAATCTTCCATGTTGAACATAGAAATCAAAATAATTGAAAAAATAGGCGTGCACAGAGAGACATTCAGCCATATAGACAGAAATATTAAAGAGTCTTTATAATGGTAGCAATCCCATTTTCCCAGTATTGATCACCATTCTCCTTTTTCAGCCAAATTATTGTTTTACATTTTAAATTTTTGAGTTATTTTTGGACTTTTTATTCATTGATCGGGAGACGGGGCAGTGAATAGAATTGGAAATGAGACGGAGAGAGAGTGGGGAATGACATGTGGGAAACAAGCCACATGTCGGATTCAAACCTGGGCTGCCCGCTTTGAGGACTGTAGCCTTTGTACATGGGTTGAGCAAACTAACCACTAGGCCACCGGGGCCCCTGAAGTCAAATATTTAAAGTAGTTTTCTCCATATAGTGAATTCAGTTCATGATGTTTATAGGGAGGTGAATGCTTTAGATTGCTCTGAGTAACTCTGAGGCCTGAATTTAAAATATTTTTTTCATTTAGAAATATTTTCTAAGTAAAAGAGAAATCACTTCAGATCCAGAGTCTTGCTTTTACCAACATATTGCAAAATCAGCCTGAAAGTCAACTTAACTCTTTTGACTGAATGTAACAATTGTAGAAAAAAACACGCTCAACTCCCTTTCAACGTAAAACTACTCGGTGATGAATCCAGAAAAACAATTCAAACAAGAAAAACAAAAAGGACAGCACACCAGAATTTGTATTTTAATAGCAACACACATGGCAATTAAAATACAATGTTGGTGTGCTTTCCTTTTTGATTTTCTTTCTTGTAATGTAATAATAACCAGTGAATCTTCATTGAACACTCGTTACACTTACTTTAAACCACCTTCACCTGACAACACCAGATGAGCATCTTCAATGAAGCAAGCAAAACAGTACTTAATTAGTTTCTTGAAATAGGATAAAGTTCTGATTTCCAGAAATGTAACAAGTAAAATATTGTTGCTTGATTGACAAATGTTCCTTATTTTTCTAATTACAAGCAATTCAGGCCTTTCTTTTTGTCTGTTAAACCTTGAAGTAAGATGTTTCTCTGGACTGGCACATCTTTGTGGCTTAAAATGTGAGTAATGAGATATTTTTAATAGGACTAAGTCAAATACTAAGAATTGAGTTTTTACAATAGGCTCACCTTTATCTTCCCTGCATTCATCTGAAGACACTTCAGAGACCTACAGCTGTCCTACATTAAAAAGCGTTTTGAAGTCATAATAAAAATAATAAATGTCTCTAATATACGAGTTTGTGAGTAATAGTAAAGGTGGAGGATTTTTCCAAAAAAACCACTTCTAGTGGCGTGATAAATACTGAGTATCGAGCTGACGTCTTTATTAAGGCAGTTACTTGTATAGATTGTCATAAGTGCAGCTGCTTTTCATATAACCAGAATATGTTTGAGGGAGCGGTTCTCAGTGTTTAGAGCTGAATTTCAACATAAATGATGAGTTCATTTGTACAAAAATAAACTTCAGTTTTGAGTTAATTTGTCGTAATCAAAAAATGTTTTTAGGGGGGGGTTAAGAAAACATATTTGGAAAGTGTTTAACTTTATAAAGTAAGATAGACATATCAGTCCAACTGGTCTTGATAATCAGTCTCTCTTTTGCAAAACTATGTATTAATGGAAACGTGTCACTGATCGCTTGTTATATTGGATCAAATTAAATATGATTTTTGAACACATTTACATCCAGCTTTAAAAAAAATCTAAATGGTAAAAGGACTTGAGCTGGTATAGCATATTTTCTAGTCTTCTGACTACTCAAATCACTTTTACAACACATTTCACTTCACACATTCCCACCCTGATGACAGAGGCTGTAAAGTGACCATCAGAACTAACTAATCCCATTCATACACATGTATACGCCGGAGCAATTCAGGGTTAAGTGTCTTGCCCAAGGACACAGCCGACATGTTCCTGCAGGAGCTGGGGATCAAACCCCTAACCTTCCTGTTGAGAGACGACCGACTGAGCGTCAGCCGCCCCAACAAATCCAGCTAAACCATGGTCCAGCTTTAATCCGGCATCATCCTCATGTTTTTCCTCTTTTCTCCTTTCTTTCTGCACATGTATAATTTGTGGCTTTAGTTATGTAAGGCTCTCTGCTGTTGCTCCAAACCACAGACCTTCATTTATGTAAGAGTCAGTACCCCTGCCAGCACTCACCTGTCCTCTCACTACTAGAAAACACAACATTTAATGATATGTGATTAGTTGGACTGATGCTCGTTCTTTTATGGGATTCTCAGAGGCAGCGAATGCTTCAGCGGTCACAGATCAATCAAAATAATGAGGCCTATTCTCAGCGAGAGATAAAGGCTTGGCTCATGAGCTCTGGGGTTTGGGTTCCCACCAGAACTAAACCCTGCAAGTGCAGCAATTAGCTATTAGCCATGTGTAGCCTTGTCTTTTAATAAATCTACTTTAGTGTCACTCGTTGCCTGCCAATCGATCGTCCTGAGGGAGCAACGCAAAGTGCCAGAAAGGAAGCGCTCGTCCTTTCAAACTTCAATGCGTCCAGTAAGGAGAAGTTCAGGTCACCCTCTTGGTTTGATCCTTTTTATGAATCTTGCACAGCCGGATTTATTGATGCAGAACAGATGTTTGGTATTCAGACCTTTTAGTTCTTAGAGAAGATGTCCCCCCTCCTGCTGACTTTTCCACTCAACTCAAATGCCAACCAGTCTGTGGTCCGAATAAATCAGGGTAAGGCTAAAATTAGAAGCTTTTTCATAACATCCTGATTATTAAAGTTCTGCTGGTTGATGGATTGTTCTGTTCTTTTTTTTATTAACCTTTATGTGAATGTGGACCTCATAATTTCATAAAGACCCAGGTCTATACTTTAAATGTAACAATACTTGTCTATACCGCGATACAGAACATACTGTCGTCTTTATGCTGTATAGGGCTGCAACTTGTGATTATTTTTTATCATCAATTATTGTTTAAGTGCCATTCTTTGGGGACCTAATATCCCTGGAATGTTTGGCGGGAATTCCTTCAAATAGGGCACAAAAATCCACTTGAACTAAAAGATGGACCAAAGAGATAGTGGTGGTCAAATTTCAGAGATTACCATCTCTGTGACTTCTCGTCTGTCCCATGCTTGTGAACGCAGTATCTCAACGAAGACTGGATGGGATTTGTTCACATCTGTTTGATTTTTTATCTTTGACCTATCCAATGCAAAGACTCTTTCTACACCACATTCATGCCTGTTTGTTTCTCTGTTTTCAAAAAGAAGAAGATGAACGTGTGATTACAATCACACATTCTGTAATCAATCACAGAGATAGATGTTCTCTGTGTTTATGTACCATCTGTAAACCATTGAGCTACAATCTCCCATGTTTACTATTTGATTTTGTGTCATATTCATGTCCGTGTGTTCCTTCATTTTGTTTCCATATGCATATATTTACTCTTTGTCCACTGCCATTCTGTGGGAAACACATGGCTAGATGTAAAAAATTAACCTTGAGTCCAGTGAGCAATACAACTCCGAGGGGTGATCTAGTTTCTAACAAATCATCTAGTTGGGCTGAAAAATGTCAGAAAATAAGGGAAAGTGTCAGAGGTATTTAGTTTATTATCAGTAAAGTGGAAGCTTTCATTTGTTAAACTGACGCCAGTGTATATATACTCTTTTTGACTTAAAGATAGACAGTGAATTGACTGTCAGACTTCTTGCCAGTTGATTCAGAGTTAATAAGTAAATTAAATAATGTACTTTCTCCTCTTATGATATGAACTACCTTTGCTTTTCTGCTTTCCCAGGCTAAAAGATTGGCAGCTAACGCCCGGAAGTTAAACATCACGCTGAGGTTCCTCCCCGTCACCTTCACGAGGAGCAGAGAAAACTCCACCTTCTTCCTGGCAAAGTAAGGATGAACAAAACAAAAAATACAACACATGTATTAAAGTTAAGATATTTTCTGTCGGTCACCAAGAAAAGTGTTTCATAGAGCAAGAGCAGTAGTTATGTAATCCATAATAATATTACAGGAGCAAACTTAGCAGAGGAATTTGAGTAACGTAGGCTCATCACTTGTTTTAAGGTCTTCATAAGTATCTTAAATATCCGTTTTAATTTAGGAAACTACAAAATATCTCAAACTGCAATCACTTTTGTTAATTTCTTGTTTGTCCTCCAAAATCAAGCTGAAGTGTCATAGCACACAAACACATGGAGTAGTTATCCAACACCTCGGGGTGTTTGTGTTTCAAAGCAACGCTGCTTTAAGTCTTACCCAAGCACTCTGAGACTGTTTATGGTGCTTTCAGTCACAATCAAAGCAAACACTTCACGGCTTCCTGAGAGTTAACTCCTGCTAAGTCTGCAGCAAAATGAGCTTCTGATTAGTGATGTTTGACTTAACCACAGGATGGCACTCTTGTTAAGCCCTAACAGCAGCTGTATCCAGTGCTGGCTGGATGTCAGGTTATCTTATGGCAGTATGTGATGAAATCTTTAACAATGATGTCTTTTAAGCCCCATGGTCAGTATTTCACCTGAGACTCTGGAGGTGTCATTGACTTTAGCACACTGGGTATTGATCGGGAATTTCCTTAAATGGGATTCAGCCATTGTGACATATTTGACTTGACAGTTAAATCCTGTAATGAAAGAACCCATGTCAGATCATTCAGGTTGTATCAGTAGCTTCTAACCAGCACACATGTACATATACGTACAGGTATTTAAAAGATCAATGGCATTGTTTGCAATGCTGCAGAGTAAATCTGTTTTACAAGCTGCAGTGCATCTCTGTCATTATGATACAGCCCAATTAAAAGGACCAATCTGTAACTAACAACTGGCTGTGTGTGCACCACATTCTGAAATCATACAAAAAGCACTATAAGCCTTTCATCTTTAACTTTAAATGAACTTTGAGGACATAAAATATGTATCTTGTGCATCACTAGTCCTATCATCCCTTTTTGCACCAAAAAATGTCAAAAAATAGTATTGGAGATGGTTTTAAAGTGTATTTTTAGGAAATGATGGCACAGTTTCATGTCAGTTTTTTGTGTGGTCATTGTAGCTGAATAGCCCTTAATAACAGAAGATGTTAAAGATTGAGCCAGTAGATGTCAGCCTTTAGCACCAGCATAAAACCAAAACAGACTGCTGTTTGGCTGTGCCTCAGCCACACTGAGGCCTCGACACACCTCCAACCTCACCTCGTGTTCACAAAGAGGAGTCAATCGCAAGCGGCTTGAGCTGCAATTGGCCTTTGGCCTGCATAATTGTGTTAGCAGGCTAATGCTAGCACACGTAAGTTAGCTTGAGCTTCACATTGCATGTAAATTTCCACAGAATGACCGTGATATAAGAACGCTAACGTGGCGTTCAAATAGGCAGTGAGTAAGTTATTCTACTTTTCTCTAGTCCTTGACTGAAACGGTTTTTATAAGCAATGGGAGGATCTGGCCGTCCCGTCCATGTAAACATGATGTAAACATGATGTAAACATGACGTAAACACGGCTCTGATGACATCACAGGTGACGGGACTCTTTCTAAAATCTACATAAATCCACTTCCCCATTTGTTAATTTATAAAAGCTAGTTTTTTAGAGGGTCCGTACAGTATCACAAAAATATATGTATTGCTTAGTGGTCAGTAAATAAAGTATAAATAAAGGTACAAACCACTTTGGATGTTGTTATTTAACATTTCATCGCTGGTAGTTTAATGATTTGGGGAGTAAAGCCTGCAGACTTGCCGTAATTTAGACCCTGAGAAGGTAAGTCATTCTTTCACATGGGCACTTTTCCAATTTGCTCGGTTCTACTGGTGGTCTTGTCTTGTCTGCTGTCTTTTCTCCCTGCTTTGGCAACCCTCTGCCACTCATTTTCCCATTCCTTTTGAGTCTGGTCCCTGCCACTCTAATCCCCTTGTGGAATAAGAGGAGGGAAAGAGGGGAAAATAGTTATTGAATTGCATATTAAAGTTTTTTTTTTTTTTACGAGTCTGAAATGCCCAGAGACAGCATTGGGTGCCAATCAGGATTGCCACTAAAAGAATCCTTTGTCAGTTCCTCCAGCTGGTTTTATGTTGTTGCTTTGCCTTTCACCACCCTTTTTTCCAACCTCAAAGTCCACCACTTTGTCATGTGTCTTTCTGGGGTGAAGCAAGTGGTGAGTTTAATGTGCACGTCACATCTCAGGAAGAGGCAGCATTATGTCAGGTTGTAGTAGCACACTCTGACCACGCTCCAAACCCTCGCTTCTCCTTCCCAAACTCAACACTTGTCAGATGTTGACAGAAAGTGTTTGCAAGATGAGTTTTTGTTATTAAGCTTCAACACTTGGAAAATTAGCTAAATTCCAACTGCTTTGGCATAATGCCCAATAATCATTCTGCTTTTGCTGCTGCATTGTCCGTAGAGGAATCTTTGGCCTGCTGCACAGCTTTATTTCTTTGTTTAGTCTGGCTTCTCTCACAATGTCTCATCAGGAAGAATTTCAAATAACCACAACAGTGTCCCATTCACAGACAGTGGACACGAGGGACGGGATGAAAGGTGTACAATGAATTGGGAGGGATTGAGAGAGACTGCGCAACAGAATGTACCAAGTACATAATATAAAAAGCAGATGTGTGAGCAGTGCGACTGCAGCTGGTTAGCGACATATTCATGCTACGCACTCGCACTGCCAGAGAAAGATCATTACTGGCAAACAGCTGACTACAGGGCTTTCATGCCTGGCGATAATGTGTGCGTTTGTGTGTTCAGGTTTTAGTTTGTGAGCATGTGTCTCTTTGATTAAATGTTTGAATGTATTTTAAAGGCCATGGAACTACTTTCTTTTCACCATTTGCAGCTGTGGTTAATCGAAAGAATAAAGCACAAACAGTAAAAAGACCAAAAATTAGGCTGCGTCACAGTCCAGCACTTGCAAGGAAAGTATATACCAACTGGCATTTGGCTGAACATTGGGAGTAGTTGGGTTCTCTACAGTCTCAACTTGGCATTGCCAGGAAATTTCCTCATAGGCAGATTTAGGGGACTGGACAACACATTACAGGAGCAGTTGCTGTGCATAGTAAGTGTACATAATTGTATAATAACTCAACAACAGCTAGTTTTATGAGCCACTGTGGATATGTGCCATGTATGTCAGTTTGCCAGCCTCAAATAACCCAGCTGTCTTGGTTAGAAGAGACCTGATTTTGTTGATATTGAGAGGTGTTGAAGATAAGAATGCAACTTGTTGATAAGATGAAGAAAAAACAATTTTCATAAAGAGGAACTAAACAAACCAATTCCTGGACCTTTTATAAAATGAGAAGATACAACTGTCAACAACATTGTGTGCTGTTTTTACTTTTCAAACATCCCTCCATTCATCTTTACATATTCAAAATGCATGACTTTTTAGCTGTTGAACTAAAACCATCTTACTCCAATCACCTGCAACCTCAGCTCCACGTAAACTTATAAAAAAAAAAAAAAAAATCACCTGACTCGGTGGCTTCATCCACATGTTCTTGCTGCAGCTGCTCAATCCATAAAAGCATTTCTTGCTTGCTATTCACAGCTTAGCTATGGTGTGAAATGAAGCAGACATGTTGTCATACTTTTTTGTCTAATGACATGGTTCTAAATGGCACGTTATTGCTTCCTGATGATCACTTCTACCCACAACTAATTACAGTTAAAAAAATGCTCCTTTCCACTGGAATGGCACCTTTTTTAACCTGCCTGGCCTGAGCTGATTGGTTGATTCTGCTCCTTTTGAGGAGAGTGAACTCAAGAAGACCATAAAATAAGGTGGGAGAATAAAATGAATTTATTAAAGAATCCATACCAATATCAACATCATGCATGTTCTCCTACATACATTCAAGGGAGGCTAGAAGGGTTGCAGTGCTGCACATTTTCATATACATTTTGCATATAGTATGACAAACACTGGAATTTGTTTGTTCAGCTACAAATTTTCTGCAAGTTCAGCTGCAGTTTGTTGCAGCTATTGTCGGTTGTTCTTAACAGTTTCATCATCTCATGTAGTTTGTTGTTGACTTTCTGTTCTCTGAATTCCCTCAAAGTGTAAACTAGCTGTGAAACACCTCCAACAACAGAATGCCATGTATGAGCCATAAGATGTCATTGACATGGATACATTATACATATATTCAGTTTTAATTGGATACACAGTATACAGATGCAGAACTGCAGTGGAGCTAAGCAGAGGTTGCATCTGCTAGCATCAAAGCATTCTTGTTGGCTTTGCCTCCAAAGCTCCATGTGCAGAACAACTCAGCTTTCTTGGTCAGTGTAACACCCACTAACTGTTTCGTTTTTAAATTGACCAGATTTACTATTAACACAAATTTGACTACAAATAAACATTTGGAAATATCCAGTCAGCAAAACTTGTTCCTGCAGCATTAATAAAAGCCCTTCGTTGACTTGGTGATAGCTTTAAATTTGAAGCAACGGCCGATAGAGTTCAAAAGAAGTTCAACAAACTTTTCTCAATTTCATTACAGCTGCAATAGCATGGAAAAGCGCATAGAAGGTGGGCCTGTTAAACGTTTACCAAGCTTTAATTCCATGATTGATGAAGGTAAGATGAGGAATACTAACCTTTGTTCACCTTGAGTCAGAAGTTAAAGCGAAAAAAAATGAATTTCCATCACTGATACATCACGGTTAGTTGGAAGTGCAGTGGAAATACACATGCAGAAAAACTGCTGATGGTTGCTATTCTTGTACATTGGAAATCGGTTGTAATCTTAGAACCTCAATTAGGCCAATTATTGTAATTTAAAAAATGCTGAGACATAGCTGTAACATTCAACCCAAGCGGTGTATGAAATACTGCACGTGATGAATGAATGCACAAATTGATTAAAGCAGACAAACCCATATTTCACCGCAGATTTTTATTGCGACAACGACTCCTCATCACTTTGCACAGTCACGTGCCAGAAAGTGCAAGTGAAACAATCACTAGCAGCCATCGGCTTGATTAACCACAGTTGATTCAGAGCTGAATTTACGCCGGCTGCCATCCAAGGCAAAGCTCACATCAGAATGGTAAGCAGCAGTTTCATCAGCGTTGCAGACACTGTCATCACAATTGGCCACATAACTGCAGGCTGCATGCTGCTCTCTGGCTCTGAGGGAAATTCAAAATGGCAGAAATCTGAGGGGTGCTTCATGAGCCGGAGAGAATATAATCTTGCAATGTGTCATGTCTGATGGGCTGAAATTTTGATAATTAGGTTCCCATGTGTTGTTTATAATTAATTTCATAGGTTGGTTCTTGGACAGAAGAACATAAGTGTTTCAACTTTTGGCTTTTTAATCCACTTTGGCTCCAAAGGGGACTGCTTTGGCAAAATGTATTGACAACTTTTAGACAGATTACCTTGAACTTTGGTAACAAAAACATCGAGGTCTCAAGAGGATTAATCCCAATGAGCTGTGTAATGCTTTGATTTTACATCTAGCAAGAGCATCATGTCAAACTTTCCAGATGTTCAAAATGTCAGTTCAGGACAGGACAGAACACCTAAAAGCCAATGCCTCTGCACTTCAAAGACCAATTACATTTTTTTGCCCCATTACTGGTCAGAGTTTAAAGATGGCAAGAGATGTCTCCTGATTTTTCTTTATTTCAACAGGTTTCTCTCCCCAATGAATGAGCTTCACAGCCTCACGATGCTGCAAGTGGGGCCAAAGCAGAGTGTTGTTCCTTTTATGAACACGTGTGTACTTAGACCCTGCATATGTTAAACATCTTTATGCCTTCTTAGACTAGAGATGGAGTGTGTTTGAAATGCTGACCCCAGCTGATTTGCAGCAGTTTTTCAGCGACTGAGACTCGAGCCTGAGGAGTCCTGAGGAGTCCTAACTCACCACTTCGTGACTCCTCGCAGTGGCGCTTGTGACATGTGTAAGGGTAACATGAAAAGAAGTTCACAGCTTGAAAGAAGACGAGAGCAGGATAATGTAGGATAGAGGTGACAAGAAGCTAACGGAAGAGATGAAAATGACAAATTGCAGTAAATAAATGCAGTGTCGTCAGTAATTCATGCATCATTATCAGATTGTCTTGCAATATATCAATTTTCACAGAATTGCAGTATTGTGATATTATTATCGTGGTCCACATATTGCGATTGTATCAGGAGTTTCCCTGCAATTCCCACCTCTACTTAAGATGCCACTGCCTGTGATCTTAGACTTTTCCTTTCCTTTCGTCCATCAGCCATTCTGCTTCTCCACCTCCTGAGGTTGAGCTCCAGATGCGGCTTTGGGACCTTGACTTGTATGTCGAAGCCCCAAAGTCCCATCATTTGCTTCAAGCGGCACCTACTAGCCACCCAGATCCTGGCATCTTCCTCTGACCGTGCAGATTCACAGGACACATGGTTTCATATGTTGAGCCATTTTTGTTGGATCTGTCCAATCCTTAATCCAGCCAGATGGATCTGCTTTGACTGCCAGACAACCATCCAGGCTTTTCTGCACTCTAGTGTCGATGGCACCATATACTCCCAACCGCTTACTTAATCGACAGACTGTTTTCTTGTCAACAAACCCATCCATCATTATTTTGAGCCTGCTTCATGTCTCAGTCACCCTTGTGTTGCAGACTTTTGGACAGATTTTATTTTGAAAGGCAAAACTACGTCCTCAAATGCCAATGATTTAAGTTTATTTTTGATATGTTTGATACGCATTTAAAACAAAAACGTTGCTCACTGTGCACTCCTAGTTTTGAATTAAGTTTTAAAAAAGCGGAGCAAAGATTCCAAAGCCTAGTCACAATGCTTAGACGTATTTACACATCTCCAAAGGGCAAAGATGACTAATTAATCCGTAATAAGCAATGACGACATCATCAAAAGACATTTTCAAATCATAATTCCTTGTGCTTTTGTTGTCTTCTTAGTCTTTCTCCAGGGCATGAATGACTTTATATTGTAGCTTTTGTTTTGACACATTTAACAGACTCTTCTTCCCAAAAACAGGGCTTTGGAATTTTACTTGAAAGACTTCTCATAACAAATCCAGACTGATGATTTGAGTCATTTTTTGTGTAAATATTGTGCATCCTACTAAAGGGAACAAAAAACTATTGTTGTTCTGCCAATTTAAGAAAGATGAATCAGGAACCTCTCAGGATGCAAGTCAGGATGCTTAACATAATTTGAAACCTCAAGGTCTGCTTCCCAGGTCACTGAGGCTTCGCTTTCAGACAAAATAAACAGAACCTGAATTCAGAGCTCACAGTATTAATTTCAGAAGTGATCACACAAAGTGTACTGTCTACCCTTGGAAAATGTTGGCCCTGGAGAGTGTTCTTTCTCGTTTGTATACTAACACGAAGCCGTTTAATCACGTTTACAACATTAAAACTGAAACAAGTTTACATTTTTCAACTCTTTTCTACATCTTCCCTTTTGATTAAGTTAGTCTAAGTTTTTTTTTTTGTGTTCCAACAAGCTGTTTGATGAGTAATCCTTCTTGGAGGACGAAATGTCTCCTAATGCAGGACACGTGAGGATCAGATAGCTTTCCAATGGAATTATGATGATGTTATAAACCTTTCAGCATCATCTTCATGTGGTTTAATCACTTAGTCTTTATAAACAGACATGTTTTCAGGAGAAAGTGTTCTTCTTGTGAATGCAGTTACTCATGGCGAGCCTCCTTCCACAACTAGCTTTCCACAGTTTTCCGCTTGCCCCCTTTAAATTTTAAATGGCTTTGCTTCTGAAAAGCTGTTTCTGGTGCCTCTGTTTGGATTTTCTTCATTCTGCTCTCTCCTCTCTTTTTTTCCAAACAATGAATGCTGGCATGTATCCCAGGTATGCACCGAGGCCTTGCCTGACATGATTGCATGCATCTTTGGGCAAGCCCCTTTTCCATTGGAGGACATAGTTTCCATTTGTCGTAATGACAGAATAATGGCATCACACCTGGTGCCCCACCCTCATTTTGCTTGCACGTACAAACACAAATACACCTGCACACGTGTACACTTGTACGCATGGATACAGCCGAGATGAAACTCAGCCAAAACTTAGCAAACACATAAATTCCTCTGACTAAGGGGGTTGGAGGTTTTGGTTTCCATCTCCTACTGTTGCGTAGGGAATCCCCGCCCAGCCCCTTGTCTTCACTCTCCCATCATGCCTGCTGCTGCCTTCACAACCTACAGTTTTATCCCTTCACCCTGTCCTCACAGCCAAGTGGAAACTTATAACCACCTTTCATTGGGTGTTCTTCCAGTTTTGCACATACCCCATTACTCTTAAACCCCCTCCTACCCATCCTCTTTTGTTTTCAAGGAAAAAAAACGAAAAAATGTTTCCATTTGGAATCCCAAAACAACCTTACAAGCACCAGATCCATGTCTGCTATTAAAATACACGTTAGCATTGCATTGTTTTATGTACTGGACATTTTATGGTGTTTGTCGGCTTAATGCTTTTAACTCTTGAAGGCAATAAAGTTACCAAAAAAAGTCCAGTATGTGTTCAAATTTTTTCCATTCAAGACAAATCAAGCTTCACCCTAACTTCTTTGATTTGACTCTATCTAAGGCTTTATTCAGGCGGTGAACTGTCAAAAAAATAAGTAAATATTTCCATCCTTTTTTTTTTTTCAGAACCTGATGTTGCTTCTTTAGTTGTGTTCTGAACCCATAGGCAATCATGTTTATCATCATCTGATAGACAATTACGTTGTAGGATCACAGTTTAACAGAAGATAAAAGGCAAACAGAGGCGTCACAGGAAAAAAAGATTTTAAAAACCGAGAAGAGATTCTTCCAGATTTTTTAAGAATTACGTTTTCTTTTACCTGAATTGTTAACCCACGCTTTTATCCTTCATTATAGTTTATACCCAATCACATATCTAACTCTTCCATGTGCTGAACAATAAACTACTAATCCCAAGCAAGAACTTCATTTTGGCCACTTGGCTACGGCCGTAGAAATTCTGCAGTGCTGAAATATTGCTAAACAAAATTTGGTAAAGGTATTTAAATGACGTGAACAGGATACCGAAGATGGTTCTACGGTGTCCTCAGGGTCCGTCCAAGTCAAATATGCAGATAGCGGTGTAGAGCCGAAGACCAAAAAGATTAAAACAATCTTTATATAACAGATGGGAGAAGAAACCCCAAAGTCATGCTCTAAATCTCTCTCGGTGAGTTCTTACCCTTAATAACAAGGTGCACTGTATGTGCCTTACAATTATGCTTTGGGTGGTTTCATCTTCATCGCTCACATCCATGAAGGTCTCCGTGCTTCTGCTCGGAGGATTGGTTCATAAATCAGCTCCACCCTAAAAACGGCAAATTCTGTGGTCTTGGTCAATGCAAGTCTTTGCTGTGAGGTACGAATCAGTATGTAGGGCGAATGACTGTGGCGAACAGGACTTGTTTGATGTAGCTGAGGCATAAAAAAAAACCCCAACATATTTTCTATGTTTTTCTTCGTTTGATCTCCATGAAACATATCCTTCTCCCCTCCTGGTACTTTTATTTTAATGTGTCAAATGTTAATTTGAGGCTTTTACTGTGAACACATTTCATCCAGAACTACATCTTGTTTGTCGCACAACTGTAAAAAATATTACATGTTGTTGCCTATTTTTGCATCATGATCACATTAATACGCATGAACGCAGCAGCTCTGGAGGGGATAAATGTTTGGTTGTAGAGCACGCCCAGCAACCCCAATAAAACCCCAACTCCATGTAATAAGTACTGCCCAGAGCATTACCCCAGAAGAAGTGATCATTATTTGATAGCCACCAGCTGGTGTCCTACTATTGAGTGTATATGTCACTGTCTCCATGGTGACCACTGGTTTACTATTTACACACACGCACACACACAGTCACACAGATGGACACGATTTTGGAAGCAGCCAGGCGTATTGTCTTGGACAGATTAAGGCTGAATCCATTTTATGCTCTGAAATTAAACAAGAGCGTTTGTGTTTGACTGTGAAGGGAAGGGAATGCTGTGAGAGCAGCGGTGACCTCATGTGTCTGTGTTGAAAAACAGACAACAAGCACTACTGTTTTTGATAAGCTCATCCTAAATTTACATTTTTTTCCTCTGTGTTGCATTTAGAGAACGACTTTTCCTGTGGCACGTGAAGCTCATCTTTCCTCAGAGCGGCTCAGAGTTCAGTCAGAGGAGGTGAGTCATACAACTATATTCAATTTCCTGGAGAGTTTACACATCAAATGTCTCCTGAAGCACCCGCTGTTGTTTTATCGACTGAAAATGATGTCAGTACTTAGAGTGTTTGTAGCTCGGCATAAAAATTTAAGAGAAGAGTTTGAAACACGTTAAGGCTGATGATTTAGATATTATGTGTATGATACCTTTAAATACTATGATTTAAATAGATTTAGATGATCATACACAAATCATTTTCACATTGTTTTTCCTTCACAAATTTTTTAGGGTGTCGGAGAAGCAAACCCTGGAGCAGATCTTGACCCCTTACATTCACCCTACAGAGTCTGACCCTGTGACACGACAAAAGTAAGCAATGCGCCATCAACACTCAACCTTACCTACCTGGGAAATGTCTGTGTTTCTGATGTACCAACACCTTTTTATGAAAAATGACTGGGACTGTTCACAATATGTATCACTCCACCTTAGCCTTGTTTTCTGAATACTTATATTTTACATTAATACAAACAGTGTTTTGCTTTATTGAAACCTCAGAATTGAACAACACTTGCTGATTTATCTGGTACATGATACATTTAAACATAAAAAAATGAATTTACTTCAAGCAAGTAGCTTGTCATGGACACAAACAACGAAGAGCCTTGAGTGTTTCTGTGTGTGTATGAGCTGGTTGTTAGTTTGATATTGAAGGTTTTTCTAAAGCAGGTGAGTACATACTCATGTTACAGTCTGCCAATTCACACTGATTAAAATGGGAACCGTACAAATCAAAATTGGCCCTGTACAGCTGGAGCGACAGCATCTGTCCATATTATCGGCATTAAGTGTAAGGGTGTCATTTTCAGTCTGAAGCTGTGTTTTTGATTTTAATGAATTCATGTTTACTGCTTCTTGGATTTCTTATTTATCCTGCTGAATCCTTCGGTAAACTCAGAAACCTTTGACTGATGTGTTGCAGTCCCGGGCTGAATTTTAAACACTCGGTTGTTTTGCTTCAGTCACTTGAATCCTGAATAGATGTAGAAAACTTAACAATGTGATAATAGACCCCGAAATCAACTCCACATTGAAAAGTGGTTTGGAAAACCTCAAAGTTTAAAGACAATGACTGCAACTCTGCCAATGGTCCTCTTTTGAAAACTTCAAATGAGAAGTTTTGCTGTGTTTAGTTACTGGGTCCTCATGTCCAAAAACTAGAAATGACGCTGTGGCAGATAAAGCTGACTGACCCAATTGCTGTTGAACTGCAGAGACTATGTCTTCACTCAGGCATCTTAGCATGATGTTAGTCACACCCCCCTTTTTTTCAACATAACTATGACAACACTACATTTGTGTGTAATTGTGTCGTATTATCATGGGGATACAACGCATCATTTGACCATTTGTGTTGTCTAAAATTGTGTTGCTAAGATGCAGTTTTAAGTATTATTGGTAAATGGATTTGAGCTGGTCTTGTGACTTCTCAAACTCAAAGTGCTTTTACCCCACGTCACACCTACCCAATCACACACTGATTGCAGAGGTTGCTATAGTGACCATCAGAAGTAATTAATCCCATTCATACACCGCTGACGAGTGTTGGAGTTAAGTTTTACCCTTGGATGCCCAACCCTAGTTTTCACTCAGGTGAAAGTATCGAATGTGATACTGGGATGAAAATGATATCAAACCATCTCTGCTTATATAAAGCTGAGGAATTATGCCCCAGTTACCGATAAAGTACAAGTCAGCCAGTCTTTCTGTTAAAGAAGGAATGGGTCGATAAATAGATATAGCTGTTAACAGATTCATGTTCCGTTGGTGTCTGAGATATTCTTTTGTCCTCCTCTCAACACTTTTTCTGTTTCTAATTAAAATTAACGTTGGAGTGGGATTGTGTCTGAATTGAACACTCTGCTGATCTGTACCAAACACTTGAATGTGAATGTTTCCCATCAAGTGGATGAATAGTTGAAGTGTCTGCTTTTAATAGGCTCACTTCATCTCAATACAACTGTGGAGAAAACTCAGTTCGCGTTAGACAAAGAAGCTGTTACTCAAAGGTCATTTTCTGTTCTGATCTTTCAATTATCAGTCAGTACAATCCAATTTCTGCAACACAGGATTTGGATGGTGTAAAAACATTGAAAGGTCTAATTACCACAATGTTATTTGCCGCAATTCATCTTTTGTAATTTTGCTCCTGCTTTACTTTCTTTTGTTTTTTTATTTCCCAGGCTTGTGTGTCTCCTAACCTGAACTGCAGTATTTGAACAAGGCAGCCTCTTTGATTGCAGAACACGGGGTTTTTAATCTGAACCTTTAGCCGAACCGTGATCTGACTCCTTTGACCCAACCATTGTACCGATGACAGTCGGAGATAAGCCGTCTACTGTGATACATTTCAGCATATTTGATTAAGCTGTTATACTTGACTGATTCTTGCCATTTTAGGGTTTTATCCACATGATGATTTGCATGATTTGCCTTGGATCAAAATGTCAGCTAAATACATTAAAAGTAAAAGCTACAACTGGAGCTTAAAGGTAGACATTTAACTTGGTTCAGTGCCAGCCATGTAGACACAGACTGTACTTAGACAAGATTCAAATGACTGGGGTTTAACACTCCATGGCCCATTGGTTTTCTGTTTACAGGTCCTGTGGCCGTCAGTAGCAGGGAGGATTGTCCCTTACACAAGTAGCCTACACATACTGTATATCAGTCAGCATACCAGACAAGTGTACATTTGAGTCTGTCCTCTCCTACACTCAATGAGCTCTTTGTCTTTTGACCTTTTTGGTAACCACTAAGGGAAATTCTGCCGAGTCAGTGTTCCCATATGTTCTTTTTTTTTAATTGTCTTTTCTTACGGGTGGGATTGGAGTTGAGTGTCCAAGTCTAAGTCTCCTGTGTTGATGTGAATTTCTGTTTCAGGCTGAAGATCTATGTTCACGCTCCCTTTGACCATGTGAAGGTCTTCATGAAAGCCGAGGGGAGAAAAGCCAACTCAGTGAGGTGAGATTTACTTTCTACTAGTCACCTTTCCCATTTTCATTATTATGCCATTCATCCGTGATACCCTCAGGGAATTATACCTTCGCTTTTGTCCTTGCCACTGTGGGTGCAAGGTCAAAAAACAGATCTGAATCCCACAGCCGTGAACAGCCTGGATGTTTTCTAGACTCATAGCTTATACTTCAGTCAGCCAGTTAAAGAAAGGCTCCCAAAAGTCCCAATGCCAGAAGATAGTAACGAATGGCACATGATGAAATGTGCAATTAAACCAACGTATTAAAAACACACATCACAAACAAATAACATAGACTGTATACAAGAAGTTGTTGGATGCTCCTTGACATCAGCCATTGGTTTGTGGATCACCATTTTGTGTTTTGGCCATAGTCATATTTAATTGTTGCCAGAAAAGCCTTCTTTGAACAAAGAGATGTAGTTTAGTATATCAAACTAACTGAGGTGAAGCCTAACAGACAGTTTTTGTTCCCACCTTTAACTTTATGCTACACCCTGAACTTTAAGCCTAATCATGTTTCCAACAAGGAAGTTGTATTGAAATGCATCGCCCTACAGTTGTATGTTCAGAGGATTTAGCTATAAAGACCTAAAATGTACCAGATTGTAAACATGTTTATGCCTGCGATAATGATGAGCGTTCTAACATCAATCAATCATAATTTGTATAGCTCAGATTCATAACAAATGTGATCCCAAGACATTTTACAAAAAGCAGGTAAAAGACCTTACTCGTTGTGATATTACAAAGAACCAACGTTAGTTCATCATGAGCGCTAAGCAACATTTAGCGACGTTACAACGGCTAAAAAGAAAAAGTGCTTTAAAGAGGCAGAAACAGCCATCTGCCAAAACTGCGCTGGGTTTGAAAAATGGGATAGAGGATTGACTCACTATTGGAGTTTTTGGCACCTTTTCATCGGCTCCATCTTTATCCCTGAGGGTGGCTGATTGACAAATATGTAGTTAACATAAGATGCAGGATTTACATTCATTTTAAGATTTGTGTCTGTTCTTTGAGTATCAAATGAAACGATGGGAGCTTTTTTTTTTAACTTTTAATGTGTCAGCTTCCTGTTCTTGTTGGGCACTAAATCTGTGTGATTGGATTTACCAGACAAGACTGATTCATTCAGCATGAATAAAAATCAACATTTTGTTAGGAACGTGACATCACTGACTACTTAATTCATGAAAAGCTACACAGACTTTTTGGCTTGTCGACCTCAAGGTTTGTTTTTCCCTTCACTCTGAACTTTGATTCCAACACTGAAATATTGTTTCAGACAATTCTCCTCAACTTGTAAATACATTTCATCTGCTGTCTTTCACTTTCTCTCACACTCTGTTACCACAAGTCCTGTCCTGTTCGCTCTCCCCTTCCTGTCTCGTTTTTGTCATGGGGGTCATGAAGGCTTGTTGATAGCACCCCTTCGCCTCGCCTACATTCAGATTCCTTGGCTGTCCTCCATTCCCGCTTAGTCATGGAGTGAATGATGATCCTCGTAATCATTACCTGGCCGGGATGAAACGTCATGAAACCTCCCATCCTTCATCCCCATAACACACACACACACACACTCCTTTTGTTCTGCACACTGGGCTGGGCTGCACACACTTTCTTAGGCGATAAATTTTAATTTTATTGCCGGAAATAGAGCGGAAGAACCAAAAAAAAAAATAAAGTCATAAAGTCTTTTTGGTGCCAACATTTAGCATGAGCTGTTAGAAGGTCAGATTTTTACAGATACAAGAATGTAAGGAAAGTTTTAATACTTTTAAGTGTCACTTATGGGATGAAGGGCTGGACAGTGAATCGAGTTTCAATTTAAATTTAAAATTTGGCTTCCCAATACAATGAAAACATAATCGAGATTAAAGCACTACTGCTCCACATGCGTGTTGTGCTCGTTTTGTCCAAAGGTCTTAACGTGTGGAAAATGTTTGAACCAAAACGTTGTTAATTAATCTTTATTTTTTCATTATTATATATCACCATTTTTATATATTTACATTTTTTCCACGTATTTATTGTGTGCGTATCTTCAGAATTTGAAGTGTATGTGGAGTGTTTAAGTGTGATAAATTAATCAAAATACCAATCAAAATAATAGTGATCATGATTTTTGCCTTCATTGAGCAGCCCTACTGGGACCCCACACACATTCACAGTGTCTCCTTTACAAATACAGTTATCACAAGGTAATATATAACCCGACATAATCACAGGGTAATCATTTATAATGCCCATGTGGAGACTACATTTCTTAAGATTTCCTCAAACAGACAGGTTGGCTTCATTGGTTTAATCTGATTTTCACTCAGAAGTTTTCAAATGTGTCAAAGGTTTTCTGTGTTCTGCAGCTTCATAATGCTGTTTGACACTTTTCTCCTCAGCTGATGGTAACTTCCATGTGAAAACAATTCAGGAAATACTTTTGCGAAGAGAAAAAAATGATCCTTTCTGTGATTATTTTTTTCATAGATCATTTTTGACATTCATGTAAACATAAATGGATGCCTCCTTGTTTAACGAACACCGCACACACTACACAAAAACAGTGTGCACCTGTGCCCTTCCATAATGTTACGTAAGTGTGAGTCACAGGGCAGGGATTTCTAAAGCCTGATAAAACCTCTCTCACAGGGTCTCACCCTCATGAAAAGCTTACCCTGCTGTGTCTAGTTTCCCCTCACGGCTGCCACTGATGGGTTAATATACGTCTGTGTGAAAGTTTAAAACTGTGAAGAAGGTTTTATGATTTTAACACATGCCTGATGATGTTTGTCTGCTTCCTTTATAATGAACTAAACTTAAACTATGCTCCCAAAGCCTCGTATTGCTTAGACCGTTTTCCTCATTCATTTAAAAAAGGGACGATGACTTTGAAGATGATTTGTAACAGTTTATAGCAGGTTTTTTTAAACTGGTGGGTCACAGAGCAGCTTCCAGTCGGTCGCGGTTGTTGTGTTACATGTTTTGCAGTCTGTGGGTCCAAACTGCATCATTTCTCATTGAAAATAATCTGATTGGTTGAAAAGTATCAGAAATTTGGTACTTGATTTTTCATGGAGGAGTTGGTGTTGGGTCCTGAGACCAGACCAGTTGAGAACTCACTGGTTTATAGAACTGCCAAGTCATGCTTATTCACCTATACAATGGATGCAAATAGTGTGATCCTGCACGGGAATCATTTCTCCCTCCAAAAGTGGCAAGCATGGGGTCAGAATCATATCAACAACCTATATATCTGGCCACATTTAAACATGTTTCACTGTTTCCATGCCCCCCAGTTAGTAGAGGTTAGACGTAGCACATGAAATAGTCCCAATCCAGGTAGAGAGGTATGTAGACGCAGACAGTTCCTGCCGTATCCGGAGACATTTTTAATAAATGAGTCATACTCATTTATATCATAGACGTAACAGTGTTTCCAGTTTCCAGAGAAAGATTTTATAAATGACTTCTATTACAGCGATTAGTCTGTTACAGCCGCAGTCGTAAATCACACTTTAGAGACGGCGTCCTGTCAAGGCTGTGATACTGACTAATTCTTGGCATAAATTTTCCTCTCTCTACTGTCTCTCTGTAACCTTTTCCTGTTGCACCTTTCTAGCTCAGAGGATGGGGTGCTTAATGAGCGTCTGTTTAGTCCATTATTCATTTCTTAGAGATCTCGCATTGTCAATATAATAGTGATGAATGGAAGTAGAGCAAAATTAGGATGCTTTTCCGGAGGAGGAATTACCTTGCGTTGATTTTGTGCAGTTACATAACACCATTGCAGACTCAGACTTGAGCTCTAATAAGACGAGGTCTACTACAGATCGCTTTTAAGGGGTCATAAACAAGGTCACCCCACTGCAAACCACAGAGGGGCCTCAATGTTGTGGAATAATGCAGTCTTAACAGAAAGCCCGTAATTTTGAAGCATATTATTAAGGTTATGAAGTCATGGACTGCAGTAGTCATGGCGAACACAAAGGGTCTGACTGCATGTTTCTGTTTGTTGGATCTCTCCTGGAATATCAACCACCTCGTAATAAAGGAGCTTCTTGTGCTAAACTAAACATAGCTGTGTAACCGGTCAACATTCTGTTACTGGAAATGAGACTCACCGAGCATCAAGAGAACCTTTCAAACTCCTGCGGGTGTTTGTTTGTGTTATTTCTTTTTTAATGTTTACTTCTTATTCATTCCCCTCCTGAGATCCAGAGGATGAACTTTCCTCCTTTCCCGTACCTCTTCTTTACCTCTCAGTCAGCCGAATCCCACAGAACACCTACGCCTGTTGGAAGTGTCTGAAGTGGAGATGCTGTTTGTGCATTTGAAGCCACAGAAGAAACTTGTGCAACTTTGTGCACTTGTACTTTTTTCACCAATGTTGTGCACCAAATCAGGCACTGATCTTTATTTTTTTTCTGTCCTGTCCAAACATTTTCTCTCACATATTTTTGGTAAACCCTCTCCTTAGCCCTCCTGAGCCCGCAGATCTGCTCTCCCTCAGCTTACCCTGAAGTGCTGTAAGAGTTTCTGTCCTCAGGTCTCCTGCCGTGCTCAGCTTGTTTTGGGTAGTTTTACTAAAATAGCAAAGCAATAAAAGTAGCATATTTGATTGTGTAAGGGTTCAGAGTCAAGGTAAGACTGCTATAATAAGTATGTGTCTATAAAAGTGTTTGTCTGCTAAATGTCAGGATGTCAACATGTTACCACATAGGGAGTGTGCAGAGGTTGTATTTAAGTAGAGCTACAACCCCAAAAATATTCCTTTCTATAAATACACTTTCATGCTAAAATGCTTCATGGAGCATCAGTAATGCTTCTATCACTTTCAATTAGTTAATCTTATGACACGAGCATTTTAATTGATTTTGACACGCCACTTGAAATGCTCTTCTATTTTGGCAGACTTGTTTGTTGACACAATCCCTGCTTCTGGGACAGTGGCGTTTTCTCTTTGCATAACAAAATTGGACTAAACCACCAAAACAACATTGAGGAAAAACACTGGAACTGGAATCTGGACCAAAATAAGAAGCTAAGGCATATGCACACCTGAAAATATCTAGATCATTTCAGGAGGTCTGCTCAAGAGGTTCTCCTGACCTGGCTGTTCACATGTGCACCTCACCGCGGGAGACAATCCTTGTCAGAAGGTGGCTGGGGTCTCCTGAGATAAGATGTGATTTGATGTGGATGAAACAACGGAGTCCTCTATAATATATAATGACAATATTTGCCTTCATATCAATGCTACGTGTATTTCAACCGAATCGCAATATCAACCAAAGAGTAGAGAACAACATTCTAGCAAACCGAAAACATAATGTAGCCGTTTAATTACGTGTATTGTCACGGTAATAAACTCTGACCAACGTGCAGCAGTCCCCCCCCCCCCATTGGCTCGAGCTGAATTCTCTGGAGAATATCCTGCTGCGTCCTCACATCATCTCACTCAGACTTGCGGCGGAAGATTTTTTTTAGGCGTCTGGCAGGAGAAACTCCGGGTGAAGAACGAGCGAAAGATTCGACTGTTTGAGTTCACACAGGCAGAAAACTCCTGATATTTCCAGGAGGAGCTGTAAGTGTGAAAGCCCAATGAGCTTGCATCAATTAATTTTCATTATCAGTGGGATGGTCATACGATGGAACGATGATTATTAGCACCACAAACTTGCTAAAATACTTCACAGGTAATGAAAAAGGGCGTATTGTGTAATGAAAGATCAATCTCTGGCATGGACAGAATGATATATTTTCATTATTAATGACAGTCCAAAGTATCAGTGTTCTGTCCATCATTTAATCCCTGTTATGAATGATATCCTGTGTTTTTGTCGCTCTAATAATGCGTATTCTTTTAAAAAGGTAGATACTCATCATGGTTGCGGTGAATGGTTTTTAAATGAAAGCCTTAAATTGAACTTGTCTGTGTATTTAAGTGAGATGCTCTTTTTGAATGCCATCGTGTCTTTGGAATAATGGACTCTCCTGTTCCTGCTGTCTGAAACGTGCACATGTTTGGCTCATGGTTTTTCAGAGATCTGCACTTTCTCACATCAACTTTGGTGTTTCAAACATTCCAACTCTGACATAAGACGCATACGCATTATTCAAGGTCTGATTTTTGCACTCACAGCATTTATAAATGAGGCCCTTGCCTGTCATTACATAATTACACAACACAGAGGACATACAGTTATATTGGCAAGCACAGCTACATAAAAAGAATCACAGAGCGATGTAGGAACATTTTTGCAGTCGGCAGCATGCAGTGTCCAAATTCAACACAACCTACAATCCTCCAATTAATTTACAACCAAACACAAAGGGAATACGATTTAACAAAGAATAGTTCATTCAGCACTTGCTTGATCAGATTTTCATTTCATTGATTGTGGAGTTTCCCACAGGATTACACTGTACATGTGCAGTGGATTTGATGAATGGAGAAGGAGTGTGTGCCCATGATGAAGATAACTAATCAGAGCTTTTTATTTTTTTCTACTAGGCTGTAAACATGTTAATTTATTCTGTAAAATGGCTTTTTTCGGCTGTTGTGTGTTTGATGTGATGTGATTTCCGGGGTTCAAACGGAGCTAGCTTCAAACGGACACTGGACAAACTGCAAGATGTTGCACTTTCGCAATGGCTTCATTTTTCAAGACCGGAGGTTGCCGGTGTGAAGGCTCATTGATGATGATGCATATCACAACTATCATCTTAAACTAAGAGTTCAGCACAGCAGGCAGCTTCAGAAAATATTACAACAAAGGCAATAAAAACTTGCAATGTACCTCAATCCATTTGTCAATGGGAGGGACGTACCAGCAGAATTCTCTCACGCGTCCATGCGATGAAGATTATACAAAGATTAAAAAAAAAATGCTGGGCCGTAAATAGACCCGGGCGGCCCACCCGAGGGTCTTGTATTTGTGGGAAAGCCTGGTTTGGCATAAAAATCTTCATTCAATACCAAACTATGTCCTGTATTTCTTTACCCTGAAACCTTACAGATGCTCTATCCTTGCTGTTGGGTCTCAGCAGAGAGGAAAACAACAAGAAACTCTCTTAAGGAAACATTAGTCTTGCCCTCTGTTCTGTTCATTCACTAGGACACTATATAGAGACCAGATGTGTGCGTGTTCTCGGCTGAGTCACTGAGCCGTGTTTCTAGAAATGGCCAAGACTTCAACAAACCAATCGACACCACAGGGAGCCCCGATCTGCTCTGCCATCTTCCCTTTTTCTTCCTGCTGATGTTTTAGTTTAGCTCTTATATTCACGTAATAAAAAAACATCCAAGAACATTAATTTGTTACAGGTTAGACATAAAAACGAATGAAACGGAACAGTATTTATCTGGTTTGCACATTGCAAAGGGATGCAGACCTTGCTGGTATTCTGCTTATGCTTGCCAAAATATCTTCTATAAATATTTGCACATCCCAGCTTTTGAAAATTGTTTCAGTGCATAACCTTTGATCCTTATGAGCTACCAGTTTTTTTCAATTATTCCATTAATTCTTTGTGTTCATCTTTACACAAGATGTTTTGAACTCCTCTAATGTGGACATGCACCTGAAAACCCCTGCATCCATTCTTTGCTCTGGGGCAACACATTCCCCATGTGTTTTGAGACCCATAGGCTTTCATTTTTTCTTGTTATGCTGTCTTGCATGAAGTGCCAACTAATATTGTTGTTTATGTATGGTATCATGCAGTATGATCTTTAGCCCACCTAAGAGACAGTACTTCAAGAGGGAGGGCTTTCTGGAAGCTGGCCCACCAGTAAAAACCTGTAAATGTCACATTACAGCAGAGTGCTTTGATTGGCTTTGGGAGTGGGTGTCCACCTGGGCGGTTCTGCGTCTGCTTGTGCTTTTAGCAAAACAAACAATGGCTGGCCATGTCTTTGACAGCTGGTGGGGACGCTGCCAGTTTCTGTATACATCCAAAATATATAACGCCTGGTATTTTGATGATGACAGCTTAAGCTGGATGGTTTTGGATCAGTTGAGTGAAGCCATGTCTCCCAGGAATCCAGTTAACTATTTAGTCTGGTGATTTACGACCATCCCTAATGCATGACAGGACTACTTAGAGACAAGACTAGACTGATGTCATCTCATACAAAGAGCTGGAGAAAAGGGAGCTTGTGAGAGATGTTTTTGATTCTTGGTAGAGTCAGTTTTCCATCTCTTGAGACCAACACACAAGTAGGACCTTCAATGTGCCAAACCATGACTCAGATCTCGATCAGTCCACAAAAGATTCTCAGCCATCAATGAACCACAGACAGCTGGAAATAAAGAGATAAAGTTGATAATCAAGAAGTTTGAATAACATGAGCCCCTTGTTGCTGTCTTTATAGCTGCCTAGGGTAAAGTAAAGTATTATTAAACAGCAATTAAAGAAATAATCCTCAGTCACTTTTTTAAAACCAGCTTCCTGAAGATTCTGAACACAAAAAATGATTTGTTTTGTTTTTATACTTCTACAAAACATTTAATTAGTATTTACAGTATAAAATGAATTCATTAAAATGTCAATACCTCACATCAGTGTCTAGATGTAATACAATACTGTCAAACAGAACAATACTATACCATACTATCCCCTTTTCCATTTCACTATTAGCTCTACCAATTATTTAGCCAACAAGCTATAACTGTTCAGTCTTGTGATAACCTCTTTGGTTGTTTTTTTTTTTTCTTTTTATAATAGGTACCATGAGTTGGACATCAACAAAAGCCTGAAGGACAACCTGAGTTACAAAACACTGATTGAATATCCTGTGCTGCATGTTGTGCTAAGAGACCAATGGAAGAACTATCCACTGAAAGGACCAGGTAAAAAAAAAAAAAAAAAAAACTTTGTCCGTCTTTAAATGTCAAAAAGTCTGTCCTAATGCTAGCTTCTGCACCAACACTAACCCACTAAGTCTTCTTTATTTGGTGAATAATAATTTCTTTATCACCATTTTGTCCTTTTGGTTCAATCATTAGCCATGTTTTCTGTTACTAAACGAAAGGGTGGATACACCACTTGAGTCTAAAGCCTTCAAAGCCCCAAAACGTCAAACCCCTCTCCACTTCCCCAATTCCAGCAACATTGTATCATGTTCTGCTTTCTCCAGCTGAGACTTTGAGACTCCCTGTTCCCTTATTTTTCACTATGGCAACATGCTACCCCAACGGAAACGAGGGTGTTCTGCACAGCATCACACACACACCAACTTAACCTCAACAGTGACCGTGTCCAAAAAGAGGATCAAACATGACTTACTGTTGGACAGTGACTTCATGAACTGACAAATGACAGAAGAAGAAAAAAGAAAAGAGAAAACACGACATCAGTCTGTTTTTCGTCTCACCTCTTTGGCACTGTCTTTTAAGTAAGGATGTTTTGAGCCAAGAAGAGCCATGATAAAGTACTGGTACTAGTGCACATCATGAAGTAGCAGAAAGCATCAAAATGTGTTAATCTCAGTGGTGTTAGTATACTAAGTAAAGACCACCCTAACCCAGTATCATGACACTCTCAGACCCAGACAGGCTGAATGACGAATAAAGTAAATTTAGTCTGTGTGTGTGTTTTCAGTGATAAGGCCTTGGTGCCACAATGTTTTGCTAAAAATGTTAGCCATCGAAACATCCTGATAATTGTACATGCCACAGCCTGGGAAGCTGGGCAGGAAGTGATAAAGAGCAATCAGACACTGTGGCAGTGGCTTTTCCACTGAGGTTATAGAAATGTTGCTAGCAGGCTCAGACCAAACAGCCTGCAGCCGGTCACTGGTCTGGTTTGAAATACATGACTCTCCCTTTGTTGTCTTAATGACTATGAGTCAGGGTCTCTTTAAAGACTTTTTTATCTAGCTGTTCATGTTTTATTCCTTTTGTAGCCCCACTAAACAAAATATGTAAACCATTTGGGCGATTGCATATTTATCTTACTGAGCTTTTTCAATGTGGCCAAACCACTCGATATAGCCAGCTCAGACTCTATTAATACTTAATGATGAGAAAACAATATTATCCATCTGAATAAATAACTAAATGACTAAAATAAATCCTCCATTCGGAGTGCGATTAAGCTAGTTAGCCTTCTTATAAACGCAAAGTTAGGTTAGTTTCTGAATCGAGGAGATTAGTTTGAACAGTTAGAAAACACTTTGTGGGACATTCAGTTCAACAGTTCCTGAAGGAAAGGATTTATGCAATACAACAACTTATTCTCTTACCTCATATTCATTTTGTTTAATGCTTTTAGTAATGCTCCATTCCCAGGATGAACGGTTAATGCGAGGCAAGCTGCTTTTTAATTGTGTTCTATTACAGCACTGTAGAGAAGCGGTGAATTACGTTAATATTTCATATTAAAGGCTCAGCTGGATAACCATTTTTTAGGATGCAGACACAAATATTCTGGCCAAAGCGTCTGAGGTCTAAAGTGAATTAACCTCAAGTGGACTGTTGGGAGATTATGTTGGGGAGTCGGGTTTATTACTCATAGTTATCCTTTTTACAGTAATTTATTCTTCTGCCTTTCTTCCACGTTCTCCAGTCTTTGTTGCATAACTAATTGCGCTGCACACTGCTTCATCCTGAGTCCCGGCATGAAACCAAACTGTTACACCATCATTACTGTCCTTCTCTGTCTCTCCACATAGTTTCAGCATGACCCCAGCTCTGCTCTACCCTTTTCTGTTTTAACTTAACACTCAGATCTCCAAACATATTCAAACGTGACGAAAGAATTGACTGTTTTATACCCTAACTGGGGGCAATATTGTTTCAGCTGATCCTGCAACAGCCTGTGGTAGTTTAACAACAAAGAGCAACAAGTTGGTCCAAGACAAAGAGGATGTGACCAAAGTTTCACCATCCAAAGAAGGGACACACAACCCGGCTGGTACCAACATCTGGACAGAAACCCCTGAGACAAGCCCTGAAGCTGAACCGCCAAAACAGAAGAGGGCCAAGAGAGAGTTAAGCGAGGAAAAACTAGAGGAGGGCGAGATCATGGACAGCAACGATGAAGAGGAAAGAAATGCAGACGAAAAGACCCCATGTGACGTGAGCTGCAATGGTGACAAAAGCCCTGACGTGAATAAAGACTAACCAGCAGACCATGTGGTAACTAACGACTGTATGACTAAACACATTGACAGCAGCAGGGTATAGAAAACGACTTTTCTGGTTCAACCGATGACAAGTCAGCTTCCAGAGAGAGCGCTGAGGTCGGCATGACTAAGGAGGACGCTGTGAAAGAGCTGGAGCCTGTTCAGACCCTGTCACTGTCAGGTTGAAAATGAGTCAGCGAGCGCTGCCGACAGCCGGGGATCGGAATGATAATGCCCAGATGTTCACAATGAAATAAATGAGGAGGCAGACATATCTGACAGGAAGCCATCAATCATTGGACCAATAGAGCAATCCAACCTGACAGACTTTCAGTTTCTTTTCTATCTTTCTATCTGGTCTTTTTTTTTTTTTTTTTTACAGAGACTGTTTTAACTAGAAGAATGATCATGATACCTTTATATCAAACTATGTATAAAATATTCTCCATGTTTATGTTAGATCTGTCTGTTAACATACTTTCTTAAATAAATACTTTTTTTGGAAACATGTTAGTATTTGTGTTACACTGCTGGAAGGCTGTGCTGGTGAAACTAGTATCCAATACAACAAGAAGTACTATTTTCAGTATTCTCATCTATATTTATGATGAACCTCTCAAACTGTATTACATAATCTTCATCACACAGACTTTGTGACAGAAAACCAATTATAATGATCTAAAAGCCCGTATTTGATCAATGGGTATTACACATTACATTTACATTTCAGATGTTCTGGAGCTTTGGAGTCTCTTCATTTTGCTCAGTATGTTCATCTTGGCCCTGTTGTAAGACTGGAGTCCCATTTCCACCAAGCAGTACGTTTCGGTTCGGTACAATACAGTACACATTTACTCAAGTTTCCCCTGTCATAAATTGGGAATGGTACTAAATTAACCAATCCATATCATCCTACTTTTTTGCTACCCTTCTTTTGGGGTGCTAAGCGTACTGATCCGACCCTGAAGGGTAGGGCTTGACTCAATGCAGTCCATTGATTGGTCAAAAAAAAAAAAAACGTCGCAGCATTAGCGGATATTAAGTACAAAAACCAAACATGCCACCATGTTTAAATCCCATGGATTTCCAAAGAGTCATTTTAAGGCTGTAACATTGCCCCATGGAAGACCTGTGAGTTGCAGACATTTCTAGGCTTCATTGATCTTTGTTTACTGTGTTCAGCAATTGAATTTATGGGCTGACTACACTATGTCAAGCTGCTATACTGTCACGCTATTTCTTAGCTGATGTGGCTATCGCAATCCAGGTTCAACCTCGCCTACCAAGTAAAGGTATGGTTGGCTTTTGGAAACACCAGCAAGATCAGAATATACCATAACAAACTGTACTTAACCAGACCACTTGGTGGAAACGGGGCTTATATGGTCCAGAACACCAAATACATAAACCTTAAAGAGACAGGTTTTTTTGTTGAGTTGTCACAATAGTGAAACTCTTAAGATGACACAGATGAGAAACAACATGCAGATAAAGAGCATGAGATATTTCAACATTGTGTAGGGCTTTTTACCCTGTATGTTTTTTTTTTCTGATTAACCTTTTATCAAGCTTTTAAACCCTTTATTTCATAGAGACTTGAACCCCTAAACATTGTTATATTCACATGCTTCATTAACATAAAAAAACATTCAAATACAAATTGTTTGATATACGAGATCAATTCAAAGTAATGTAACATCAATCAAATCCAAAGAATGAAGTAAAAGGAGAATTAGACGATGGCATCCTTCAAGAAGATTGATTAAAAATGGACTTTAAAAATACGTTTGCGTCTGTGCCTGCACAAATAGTGATGCAATTAAAAGAATCAGTTAGAGAGGTATTTTAACCCCTTAACCCTTATTATGTCCTTCTGTTGACTATGTTTTAATCGAAAGCAGCCCCCTTATTGTGCCTTATTAACTTTGAAGTCCAACAAACTTCTCCTTTTTTTTTTTAGGCTAAAGTAAAACCATTAGTCTCATTTTTCCATCAGCTCATAAACGTTAATGTTGACATGCTCGTTTTTTTTCCTGACACCTCGGGGTGTCTCCCTGTGTGAATGTTCTCGCACATGTGGTGCCTGTGTGTATCGTATTCTTACCTAATGTTGGTTTATTACGACAACGAGAGTGCCAGTAATAACTGACAGTGAGGCTGGTTGGTCCAGCCTGTGTTTATAGATGTGTTTTTATAACCTCTGCTAACCTCTTTTGAGTGTTAACCCCTCTGGATGGGCGCCCTTTGATGTCTAGGCTGTAATGACGCATTTTCCACCATTTTGCAGTCAGAGGCAATGATCTCACATCTCACTGCGCATCCCTCTGTGAGGCATGACGCAGGGACCCCAAACTCATTTACCCCTCGGTCTTCGTGCAGTTTTAATGTCCAGTTTTAAAGCTTCGCCCCTCCTTTTGGACCGTGTGCTCATAGAACATCCAGCTAGGCCCTTATTCATGTATTCATTGTTTGATAGATAAACGTTATCCAAAGCAGTTCTCATTCTTTCCTACAGAAATGTTCCATGAAGCTTTTTTTTCATCTTGTAAAAAAAACAATTGCAAAAAGTACAAACACAGGCTGACAAGTTTCAGAGAACCGTTAAACATTTCAGGAAATCTGCTTATTTCTCTTTTGCCCAATAGTCGAAAAAAAGATTAATATTAACTCCCATACAGATTCTGGAAAAATGAAGAGACCCCTTTTAAATAAACTCCCAAAAATGTTGGAAACCTTAGTTTGGTCAAATATTTCGCCCCTTTAATAATACTGATTGGTGTTGTTTTATATATCGTTGGAAAGCCTGATTAGTCATCTTTACAACGAGGTATAATTTGGAAGGATTGTGCATTCCAAAAATGTTCCAAAATGTACTCTTGAACTACTAATTTAGAGGTTTGTGTTTGAATAAAATGACATTTTTTTTAGGTGTTTTCAGCATTTCTCCAAACTTCCAAATACAATATTCCCAAAGGTATTATATTTGCAGAAAATGACAACTGGCAAAAAAAAAAAAAATCAGAATACTAATCTTTTAACTCAGTGGAGTAACCCGGACATATTGTAGACAACATGTTTTTATTCTTTGATTTGAAGACTTACCTCTAGTAGGACCAGAGAAAGAGATATTCTAGCAGTGGTTACAGCAGTTGCCAGCTGTATCTGTAAAATCAATGCTACAACCAGCAGCTTCTTAGCTTAGCCTAAAGAAACTTCTGGTTCTGTCTCAAGGTACCAAAATCCATCATCAAATCAATCATTGGACAAGGGATGTTTTTATTACTCTTTTTCACTTTTTGTACTTTTATGTACTTAAAAATAAAATATATATTATTTGTATTACTTAGCTGAAGAGGTGCTGGTACCCAGATTATATCACCAGTCAGAGTTGGATTTTCTGGTTCCCCATCTTTATGCCAGACTAAGATAACTATCTGCCTGTCCATGCTTCGTATTTCCCATACAGATGTGCTGCGTCACTCAGGCAGGCAGAAATGGTACTGTGAGGGGCCTCCTCATGCCACCATCAGTAGTAAGATATGTTACCAATTTTGACAGCTAATAGAGAAACAGTTCAATAATATTCATTATCTCTTGTTAATCCAGCATTAGAAACAGAGTGCTTGAATATATGATTCAGTTAGAGCAGGCTGCTCCACTGTTCTACAAAGAAATGTCACATAGCACCAACCAATAAATATAAACCCTCTGCAGCTTTCAGATCTACTCGTTGAGTCACAGCTTTGCGTGTTTTCTGTGTTGAATTACCACCCATTTTATTTTAGCGGCTTTCTTAATTTTCTATCCCAATAAAGTCACTCAATGCGACCACACAAAAGCTCTGCTGTTGTTTCTGCTTGCTGTTAAAAGTACATTTGAGCTGTTTTTAGTCCGTGGAGAGCACAGTCATTGGAAATAATTCCTCCAATTGAAGTTAAGTGCCCTTTGAAATTTCTATAGCTGGTTTGGACTTAATTAGTCTTAATTTGGTGGGCAGGGCTTGATTGTGCTGCGTGCAGAGCTGCTCGTTTTATGAGAGCAGCTTTGGGACACGGCTCTGAAGTGGTGGCTTTATCCAGAAACAGGCTAATGTTAGCAGAACTCTGAGTCAGGAGAGGCAGGTACTAAAACACAACATCATGTTTCCACATCCTGATGTCATGCTTATTCACATGGCACACAGAGAGGGTGGCATTAGACACACAAAGAAGCATTTATAAAACAGAACCTCTTACATTCACATAAAACTGTTCAAAACTGGACCCTGAATCTGGAGTTTTGCATTTCTATGTCACAATTTTTGAATTGGAAACCACTTTGGCTGATCTCACTCTCACACATAGAAAAACACAGCTGAAGAGGAGATGAGGTTTTCTTTCACAGATATTTAATTGGCAGTTCATTGTCCAGCTCATCCGATGACAGTTTTTGTCTTTGGTAAACAAAACACCAGCTCAGTTTTTGGTGATTGCTCTGACTTATTCCCTCGTTAACTCAAACCACATGACGCATGTTGGAGAAACCCCATTTTTGTTTTAGAAGACTTGAATATACACTGGGTGTGTAATCCTCAAATAAGTAACACAACACTCTTTATACAGAAGCCCTAAGTGGGCATGTCTGCATACATTTGACTGACTCAATTTAACTGTGATAACGATCATTTTGTTCGGTTTCCTTGACTTCTGGAACTAATATATCTCGTTTTCTGAAGATAGCAATGCTGATTCTCCCATCATGAGCTGATTTCACTTGTTTTCTTATATCTCGACTTACTTTGTCACTCAAGTTAACATAATCATTTTCTGGTTATCTACAAAGAAAAAACTATAGCCTAGTTATTGTTTTAGGCCAGACTATAATCATATGCCATGCTGCCATCGCCCACATTAATGAGGTAAGTTAAGCCTATTTCCATAATTGTGATGTTATGTGATTTTGCAACCCTGGGGATGTGAGATAAATAAGTTCAGATCTCGAGAAAACAACACGGAAATCACTCATTATCATGGGAAAAACTGAGTAAATAAATAAAATGTATCCATGCGTGTCTGTTGACAGATTGATAGAAAGAGTAATTGGCTGATTGAACTCATCCTGTTCTAAGGATTAACAAACTTCATAGGACACTTCATCACAAACAGACCGGCAGTGTTGTCACTGCAGTCGTCACCTTGGAGACCGATCCCCTGTAGGGGTTGTTAGCAGGAAGTGATTCACTTGTTCCCTGATGGTCTGGTTTCTGTCAAGCTGACAGTCCAAACCAACAGAGCCTGCTTGTTGTCTGTTATTCTTTTACTATCAGCCCGGAGTGATCATGTGAGCTCGTTTTTTAGAGCACCTGTCATTGTCTCCCGAGATGTTCTGGTTCCATTATTGAAGCTGTGTTGTCCAACGTGTATGCATAGCTGAACAATTCTTATTCGCTATATATTGCTTTCTAAAGTCAAAACAGAGCAACAGATGATCCCAATAACCTGAAACAATCAATCTAATGTCAGCTCTTATTTCCCAGAAGTATACCTTAAATTGCACCTGGCTGACATAATGCTATATGTCATATTGCATTCATATACAAGCAAAAGCCTTGCAGCCTAAACTGTAATATGCTTTTTGCTTTCAACATGGTGTTTCTATGGAGTGTGAAAGCTCCCTGATGTTCTGAATGACCCTTTTTATTCTTTGAGATATGAATTCAGGAGAAATATAAAGACATCAAATCAAAAAGATGCTTACTGTTCTTCCTTCATATTGAGGAATACAGGAATATTGTTTTAGGCATCTCAATGGACATTATCTTGACATGTTAAATTTGGGAATAAACCATAGGGGTAGCTGTGGCTCAGTTGGTAGAGTCGGTTGACTCCCAACCGGAAGGTTGGTGGTTTGATCTCCTGTAGCCACACAAGTCCTTCGGCAAGACACTTAACCCTGAATTTCTCCCGCTGCTTTGTTGCCAGTGGTATGCATGTCAATCAATCAATTATTCTTTGTATAGCGCCAATTCTCGGGATAATACTTTTAGAATAATTGATTGATTGACATGCAAATGCAGGGATTTCTCATTTGTATTCTTGGCGTTCCTGTTGTCCACACTTCCTTGCCGCTGAGGAGGAGGTCGGAGCAGGCCGTGCATGAATGAGGACGGCGGTGGGGTGGCTAGGAAACTGGCGGTGGAGGGGATGACACAGTCCGAAGGTAAAGACTGGTCGTCGGACGGTGGTTGAGGGACGACAAAGTCCGATGCATGTGTTTGAATGGGATTAGTTTCTTCTGATGGTCACTTTACATACCCTCTTTTCTGTATTGTAAAAGCGCTTTGAGTAGTCAGAAGACGAGAAAGGCGTTACACAACCTCAAGTCAATTCACCATGGAGCAGGTATAGAAATGTTGTAATGGACAAAAACACCCATGTCCTGACATTTTTCATTCTCATGCAATATGCTTTTTTTTAATGTAGTGATGTATGGATGATGGAGTAGAGCAGTCTGGTAGAAGAGATAATTTGATTTAAAAAAAATAAGATAGCAAAAATGCAATATCCTGAATGTCATCATGTTATTCCTTATCATCCATTCTGCTTGATCTGTCAAATTGTATCCATACAATCTGTCATCAAGACTTCTTAATATAAGAGCACGTGTGTGTGTGTGCGCTTACTTTAAAGAGGTCATATTCTGCCCTTTTTGGGGTTCGTATATTTAATCTATGTACCTACTAAAGTATGTTCACAATAGCTAAAGTTCAAAAAAAGTGTCTGTTTTCATGAACTGCCGCTCCATGCACCGGCTCGCTTCTGACTCTCTCTCTAAGGCTCTGAAGTGCCCACGTTCAGAGTCCCCACGTGTGCCAAGTCTGATCTGATTGGTCGGCCTGTCAGCTCTGCCGTAATTGGTCAGTCGCTCAACACGGTTCTCAAAAATGTCCCGCCCCTTTTACCATATTGGGAATGCAGCCACTTTGGCTCCGAGGGGAGCAAAAACATTAGCACCTTAGCACTACTGTGCTACCGCAGGCTACGGCATATCGTGGGCGTGCTACAGCTGCTGGGCTTGCCACAACGAGCCAATGGACTTAGATCAGTGATCTCACACTGACAAGAGGGGGGCTAGAACCGAGCGTTACGTGCAGCTAATGCTACAGCTAACAGGAGGACGTAGGAGAAGCTGCGTTTCCACAGACTTCGAATTTTTGCACATAGATGTGCCTAAACATGCACAGGACACTTGGAAAACACACTAAAGAGCATATAAAACCAGAAAAAGCAGAATATGGGCCCTTTAAATTTACATCTGGTTCTTTGCATGTTTACTTAATTACAGTTTGTGACAAGGGAAGGCCAGCAGGCACTTTTTAACTGCTCTTAGCTAAAGCCATAGTTGCCACTCATTAGCTTCATTCCCATGGTACTACCATTGTCCGCTCTAAAGATCAAAAGATGCAGAAGAAATCAGAAACCGTGTAACATAGGAAAGTGTGTGGCGTACTCTATTATGACTAAGGCCGAACGAGCCTTTATGCTTTTACAATAGTGGAAACTCAGGCTGCAATTACCCAGCATGAGTCCGACAGAAGAAGAGGAAAATGCATCACTCTTGTCACTTAATGTTCCATTGGAACATCAGCAGAATCCTGATCCTTTGGCCAACCACTGCTGAAAGGTTTAACTCACATTTTTTATATCCTAACCAAGAGCATTTTGTTTTATGACTTCAAATATTGTGGTCAAGTTTGAAATGATCTGTAAAAGAAATAAATATAGCTATTGTGCTTTTATGTGACCGACATTTACTGAAAATTGAATTGTCAAATGTGAGCAACAAGGGAGTCCGTCATTTGGAAAGCAGTGGTCACAATTTTCACTCTCTTTTATTGTTTTGTTTTAAGGTCTCCCTGCTTTAAATTAACTTCATTTGGTTTTATTTAACATATGAGAATGTGTAAAGACAGTCAGTAGACATAAGGGACTATTTAAGTCATAGAGTACAGTATACTAAAGTGTTTTAAGTTTGAATTAAGCTTTATTTAGTTTAAACTTGATTTAACACTCACCTTGTGTTGCATGCTAGGTCAGTATTAAAAGTGGGTTATGCATTTTTTGTTCAAATCAGTCATCATGTCCTCACCATGTTTTGTTTGTTAGCTTTTTTGTCTTTTTGTCTTTTCTCCTGAGTCAGTCAATAAACATGATGATGATGGTTAAATTCTGCAAGCTGTCCATTCTTTCTGAGCTGAAAAGAACCCAGTGTCCGTGCACATCCCTGCCTCTGTAAAGAGAAAACAAAAAGTTGCTCGGACCATGCCACAAAAAAACGCTTGTATACCGTTAGTAATCGTTGGCCTTCATGCTCTGCACTCTGAACTCTTCAGCTGGCTACTCTTCATCTTCCGCATCATTGCCCATGAAGAACTGAGCTACACCTTGACAGTTCTTGAAAAGGCTTCTTCTACTAAATCACACTTTGTCTCCCTTTGTGTCTCTGTCTGTAATTTTGTGTTTTTGCTGCTGACAGTCTTGGCTTCTCCCTTGGAAAAGAGATTCTTAATCTCAGTGGGACGAACCTGGTTAAATAAAAATAAATACTTAGACTGAATAACTCACAGGCAGCAGACGCTTTTTATTTCACCAAAGTATTTATTATTGGTTACAGTTGGTTCCCTGAAAATGCCCCTCAATGTGTTTTTGGTCCAGACCATCTGTAAGGAAAGCTGGATGCTGATGTGTTTAAATCATCTTTCAACAGAATTTCATACCCTAGCTTTAATATTATGCTTTCTAAAAACTGTGTTGGGTTTACACTAACTAGACTTTAAGGTTGTCACAGTGTCAGATGTTTAATCTTTAATATTATTCTAGTAAAAATCAAACAGTATTGATGCCTATGTTGGTACCAAGGCAACAAAGACACAAGCGCTTGGCACCAATTGTTGAGTCATTTATTGTTTTTGATGTGCCAGAAAATGCAGGCAAACTCCTGCAAACAGTCCAAATACGTTGGTTCCAACTTATTTGTGCAGCTTAGACAGTGATCTATCTCTTCACTTAGGGTGGCTTTGGGTAAGAATATGACTAAAGATCTGAAGTTTTCTTAAAGCATCGGTACTTTTCGATGATATCCATCATTTAAATGACAGAGATTGAATCTTTTTGAAAAAGTGGTATCGACAAGGTTGACAACTTAACTACACTTAAACTTCTTGTTAAAGACGTAGTCCACCAAGAGGAACGACGGGGCCAGTAGCAGGAGAGAACTGGAATAAGACACCACATCTGCACTTCACACCTGTTAGTGTCCAGGGGTCATGTTTGTTTTCAGTGATATTTCACATTTGGATAAAATCGTCAGAGTTGAATAAACAAGCTCTTAGTTTAATGCCTCCTTAACATTTTGAGGACATTGAAGGCAGAATGACAGTTTCTGATAATGTGATCTCATTGTTCAACAATAGACAAGCAGCATATGCCAACATTAGCTCAGTTGTTGACGGCATCTGCCCCCTCGGAGAATATTAAGTCGAACATTGTCTTTAGACGCCCAAAGATTCTGCTCTGACTCTTCCATCAATGCTCGGCTTGTTTGAGAGGAATAATCACCTCAGTAGCCAGCAGGCCTCTGGAGACAGACTGTACACTCCAACAGCCTGGGAGGGGATGCTTTACTCTTATGTAATTACAGATGTGGATGTGCAGGGTGTGTCTGAGCAGTTGCATCACTGTCACTGTTGTGTGTGTGTGAGTGTGTTTGTGTGTGTGTATGTGTTCATGCTGATTTATACAAGAGGGTCCCACACCCTTTAGCTAATCTTTGACATCACTTTGTTACAGTGAGATATAAAGGGGAATATACATGTTCATTCCAATACAAAAATAAAGACATTTGTTGCTGCACATGTTATTCTTAAAACCTTAAAACGTGCAGGTGTATCAGGTGAGAGGGTTCAGATATGCAGGATGCTAGTTGCTATCTTGTCCAGCAGATGGTGCCTTTTGCAACAAGCGTCTGCCTCTGCATGTGTACTTGGTGGCCAGCCTCTAACCCTCTTTTTACTTCTTCCCCACTGGTTCCTTATAACAGTGAGTATTAACCTGGGGTTGCAGACAGGGGGGTTGTAAAATAAGCTTACATCAGTCGCTCGGCAGCTTCCAGCATGTTGCAATGGCCACTCTCAGTCCTGTTTGCTTCTGGTTACACAGCATTACGTAGTGCTTGATGAAGCTTTAATGCTAATGTCTTTGTCATATAAACACTTTTTTGGGGTTCGGGGGAATGAGGTAGTCTCTGGGTGATATAATTGCAGGGGGTGCATGTGAGCGTGATGGCTTTTACAGGATTGTGCGCCGTCTTGGCTGCGACCACACAATTTCTCACAAAGCATGGTGAGATCTTTTGGAGCTGAAGGATTGTGGCCCTTGCCGATGTGCTTTTTATGTACATTCTGCTACGGATGATCGGAAACACAAATCGCATAACATGCAGGTGCCGTTACATAACCAAGTTAGCTGCATTGTGTTAACAAGACAAATGACAGTCTCATTGCATGGCACTTTCAAAACTCTGCAGATGTATGTTTTCTTCTTGAGGAAGCCACAAAAAAAAGGCAAAGAGCAAAAACAGGGCTCCCTGAAAGTGTAAATCTGGCTGCATGGGGTGGCCACACATCTTTGTGATTAGGTAAACCTCAGGAGCCTTTCATGTGAGCAATCTGTAAAACCTCAGTGGGCACATCCTGTGCGGTATGCAGCTCAATCAAAGGCAATGTGTCCTGCTCAAACCTCTTATTAAACACACTCGATCAACACTTATTTCCAGCAGCTAGTATGCAGGAATGTTGAGCAGGAGCTCCCCTGTAGCTTCAGATAGTTAGGTCTTTATACTGGTTGTTTGTGAGGAGATAAAATGCCTTTTTTTTTTGTGGAGTGTTTGTGTATATTTGGAAAATCCGCCGAGCTGAAGTGAACATGTTGCTCTGAAATATTTTTCCAACATCTGCCGCCCATCAGGATGTCTGCTTTCTGAGCCACTGCTGCATTCCTGAGCCGCTCCCTCTACCTGGATCAAAAAAGAAACCCTTCCCTGTCGTTGCCCCTGAGCTCTGCTCTCCTTACCCCAGTTCAGACTGTACTGGAGGTATTTGTACCAGGTGCAAGAATCTGCCATTAGACCCTCAAATAAAGAAAACATCCTTTCAGACTGATATTTATTTTTCTTTCTTCAAGCGCTGTTTGTGACAGTAGCAACACACAGTTTCAGAAGCTGGAAAACTGAACGTGGAGTTTCTATGACCACAGAAGAAACTATGTTACCCCTGTTTCCTGTCCTTCCCCTGCTTCTACCTCCGTAATAGTATTTCTTAACGCTTGTTAAAGTGAAACCTGGAAGGCAGACTTAATCCCTCACGACTTTGCGGGGCTGTTTACAACTGTTTAGCAGACCCCTGCAGTTTAAGAGCCAACGGAGGCCAATGCAACTAATTCTCTTCTAAAGGCAACTGCTAATGAATTAGGTCAATTTGGTATTGCCATGCTGCCGTGTGAAAAAAAAAAGAAGGTTCCCAGGGAATGCATTCTTTGTACACTGCCCATTGTATGCAATAATAGTCATTGTCCTTTCTGCATGGTGTCTAATCCAAGCCCATTCAGTGCAGCACTTAAGATTCTTGGCATACTCCCATACTCATTGCTACTTGTGGACTTAATCTCTTCCCCCCCCCTCCTCCTCTCTCAGAATCAGTCAAGTGTATGGCTTAGCTAGATCAAATGAAAGAAAGCTAGCCTGCTGCAGAATGGCATTCCAACACACACAAAGTCAGGAGAGAGAGCCTCTGAGGTTGTGTTATATAAGAAGGGACTGACCCTGCTCAGTGTCTGTCTGAGAATCTGTTGGCTCTACAGAATGATATAACAGGGGGATTTTCTCTGGGAATGGTGGCTTTAAACATCCTCCCACCCCCCCACCCCCACCCCCTGCTCCCCTTATGCATTCGAGCATTGTCCTTTGTGCTGTCCTGCAGACAAACTGAACCCAGACGGTGTCTTATTTCATAAATAAATCAGTTTTATTTGTAGCATATAAAATTAAATCATTTTTACAATTTATTCCAGTATGACACATAATATCCAAATAAAGAAGCTACACTTTTTTTCGATAAATAATATTAATAACAATAATAAAAACATTCATTCATCCTTTGACATGTTTCGCTTTGTCTTTTTTTTTTCATGAAAGGAGTTCAATAGCTGCCACAAAACATGAACAATTAATGCCCACGTCAGGAGGGAATGAAACCGCACACTTGTTAAACAAGTCGAGAGGCCGCATTTCGGTGTCTTTGTTCTTAAGATACGGGATTGGTATGCTAATTGAAGTTGCGCGTGTGCATTATCTACCGATGCACACACAAGTCTACAGTCTGTGTCATGTCTGATGTAAAGGATCAAAAATATACACAGTGAATTGATATCAGAGACTAACATAAATGTACAAATATTAATTACATCTTGCTCCATAACGAAGCTACTTTTAGATGCTCCATTAATACGAAGCGTTTCTTAGTTAAGAATGCTGCCGAGTCACAGCAAACAGTGCACTTCATTTAGTCCTCATGATGTAAGCCAACAATTCCTTGGGAATCTAGTTACAACAAGAAGCTGGTAGTTGATTTGATAGTCTTATTTACACCCCTGCATTCATCTTGACCGCCATTGGCCGCCAGTACTGCTGATGATGTCTTCCTTTTTGGACGTCGGCCGCCCAATCAGTCTCTGAACTTGTGGATGTCATTGGAGAGGCGGTAGAAGGGGTAGGAGGCTTCGTTGGCGTGGGGACAGTTGTAGGTGCACTTGCAGGACTCGATCATCATGATGTTCTTGTTGAAGGTCTCGCCGTCCTCGCAGCGGAACTTGACGCGGATGGTTCTGGTGTCGTGGGGGCTGCAGCAGCGGCCGTCCACGCAGGCGCCGCAGTACTTGGGCCTGTACTTCTTCAGGCTGGAGCAGCCGGCGTAGGTGAACTTCACCGGCTGGCTGGACTTCTTGGTCCGGCTGCACTTCTTTCCTTTCTGCAGAGCAAACAAACAAGAAGATTGAGATTAGTCTTGCTACTCAAGCCCAGTTAAAATGATGCATTTTCAGGTGTATGCATGCCTCTTATCACATCAAGCACTGGTGCCTCAAGCTTACCTTCAGACTGGAGTAAGGGGACTGGGTGCATGGCCGCACTTCACAGATTCTCGTCTCTTTGACCAGCTTGCACTCGCTGTTGTTGTTGGTGACTCTGGTAGAGATCCCCGTTCCACAGCTCTTGGAGCACTGGGACCAGGGTGTGGTTTGGACGATGCACTTCTGGCTGTCAAACATGTGGACTTCAGGCTGTGATCTGAATGCTGTCAAAGGAAGAAAGAGGGAAAACATGAGCATCTTAGAGTCCTGCATATTTTAAGACCTTATGAATATGTCTAAAGAAAAGAAAAAATTCCAGGAATAAGGGTCAACTTTCTTACCTGGAAGAGATTTGAGTCCTCCCTTGACGACAGTGATGAGCTCGTTCCTATTGGTGAGTTCTCTTTCCGACTCATCAGTCAGCATGTCTTTGCCAAAGATCTTCTCCAGGATGTCTGTCTGCTTGCCATCGTCACACACCCACTCTTCACAGCACTGGCCTGCCACCTTGACCAGCCTTGGGTTGGCACAGCCCAGGTTCGGCAGGGAGAGCTCCTGCGGGCACAGCGGGACGCACCCCACCGCTCCGTCGATGCATGTGCACTGGTGTTTACAGTTGGGCTGGAAGCTCTCTCCGTTCTGATAGATCCTGCTGCTGTACTCGCAGGGTCGGCCCTCTGACTTGGCTGCAAAGGGGAGAAGAAAAAAAACAGGGGGAAAGGAATGTTATTCTTTCCTGCTCGGCTTTGGAAAAGTCTGCAGAAGACATCACATGGCTGCCAGGTAAGGATCAGTTAAACTGTGAAATTCTTGAGGCTGCCTGAGGAGTCTTTTTTCCCCTCCACAGTCGGCTGTCTGTACTGTGAGTTTAGTCTAAGTTTCCTTCTATCTGCATTCCACAGTGTTGAAATCACACAGCTTCCCATACTCCTAAATCAACCCCCCCCCCCCCCCCCCCCCTTATTTCAACTAGAACCTTAGGCTAGTTGAAAAGCATAATCATCTCAAACTGAATGGTCTTTCAACATAGTCCAGAATAACTAACCCCATATTTGAACAAAAACTTAAAAGAAAAAGCATGCACATCTGTAGCTGGAGGCTTTTTTTTTTCTCTACATACCTCGGCAGATGCCACGAGTAGTAGCAGCAGCAAAGCTGGCCCCAAAGTTACACTCCAGCCCTTTGGTGTGGTCACAAGGCTCAGTCAGGCTGCAGTCCTCGTTCAGCTGCCTGGCGCAAACTTTGCAGCAGCCGCAGCCGTCCAGGACGACGCTCACGCCGGGTGCGCATTTGGGCATCTCCAAGGGACACTCACACACGGAGGGGCAGGAGGAGGAGGAGAGGACCTAAACAACCAGCAACACAATCTTTCGTTAAAGACTGAACTTTTTTTTTTTTTAACTCCTGCCTCAGCAAAAGTTTAGTAAAAACTCTCAAAGAAACTTCTGCTCCCTCTCCTTAGAATATAAAAACAACAAGAAGGTTTCTCATTCAGACCGAAGAAGAGGAATAACTCACCAAGTTTAGGCTTCCCAGGAAGGTAACGACAACAATAAGCGTCAGCATCTTTGTTAAATATCTTCTACGCGTTTAAGGAGGAATCCTGTGCTCTCGGTTGTACAAAAAAAAAGTAGGTAAAGTGTGTCTTCGGAGGAGTCCTTAGGTTATTCCCTCGCTCGGTCGGTTTGTTTGCTGGTAGTCTCTGCTGTTAGAGGCTCCTTTTAGAGAAGTTGAAGCTCTCGGTAAAGCGCTTGCAGTCTGCTGAGGTCCAGCCACCTCCGGACTTTTATAGCGTAGTGGGAAGCTGACGTCGTTCCTGGGCTGCCTGCTGAACTGTTCCCAAACTATGCCAGGAATGTTTCTCGGCGCATTTTCCATCCAAGACCTAAGCTCCACCCTGTCTAAAACCTTTCTCTTTTTTTTTTTTTCGCTCTCAAATGGATTTTTCCCCCCTGGATCCCATCTGAACACACTTTTCCGTCTCACATTTTTTTTTTCCCCCCTTCTTGTTTATCCCTCCTTTCATTTTCTTCCTCTTGCTCGATTCTCACATCTATCAACTGTGGTCGAAAAACTCCACTACTTCTCTGTAGAAAAAGTGAAGATGCTTTTTTTTCTGTCACTTTTAGAACCTGTGTTTCCTCCCTCTCCTTACTTTATACACAAATGACTTAGATGACATCATTTGGTATTCTTGGTTTCAGTGACGCGTTCTTTTAAAACAGTTCATCCTTGTGTAATCTTCTTTTTAAAACAAACCAAGGAATATGGTAAAACAATACCACAGTGTCAAAAGTATGATTAACTTAATATAAACGTATTACAGCTGGTCATATGTGCTACTTTGTTCCGTGTGGCATGATGTCATTTTTTTGCGCGTAAACTTGTTTTTAACGATGAATGCACTTTGTTGAATTCACATTTACAGCATGATGCAGTGGCCACGTTTTTTTTTTTTAAAAGGTGTCTTTGGGTCTAAAGGTGTGGGTAGAAATACGTTTAACAGTGTCTATTTCTGGCTCTCCTGCGCCTTTATTTCAGAGGAGCTAAGCGTTTCCAGATGCGCACCAGAGCTCAGACGTAACAGTATTGCCATATTTGGTATGGCAGTAGCCTACATTATTAACATATTTCTCTCCCTTCGGCCAGCAGACCACAAAGCATTCCTGACAGCTTAAAGTCTTGTTAAATATGTTCTTCATGCAGGGAAAATTCCTCTGCGTTCATTCCTTGTGGCAATTTGACTTTTTCACGCAATCTGTCCATCACGTTTGGAGGTGGGGGGGGGGGAGTGGGTCCCGTTGTAGGTAAAGTGATCCTATTTTCCACGAGAGATGTTGTGGTGTTAGTGGGGGGAGACAGATACTTACTCTTTGTCTCTTTTTTTTTTTTTTGGTCAGGGGTCCCAATAAGTCCCTTCCACTGACATTTTTCAATGATTCCGATAGATGAAAACTTTTTACCAGATGGAAACGAAGTGCGTAAAGACGCAACATAAAGCCAATATTATCGCCTCAGAAGATGCCAAAGGAGACATTCTGCTTGAGGTGCAGATGCTTTATTTGTGTTTTATAGGGATCGGACACTTCCCTTCTCTCTCTCCCGTGTAGCCTCGTGTAACTTTGAACATGACGATAAACAGAGGCAGCAGCACAGAACAAGACGACTGGAGAACCTCTCCGGTGAGTTTCCCCTTCGTTTACTTTTCTGCGTACTTAAGATGAGTTATGAATCAACTTTAACCTGAGAAAACCTCTATTATTATTGTATTATTTTGTATAAATGTGACTCATGACGCCCGAAATGAGTCGTAGAGATAATAACATCCGTTTAACAGAAGTGGGTAAATAACTTCTAATTGTTTTTTTGCGCATCATTCGGTGCCCGATGTAAATCCTTTTTAAACCAAAAAAAAAAAAAAAGTTTGTAGGCGTCTACATTCAGTCTGAGTTTAATTAGTGAAGTTATGTAAATTAAATAATTACCTTCTTTTCAGGAATTACAGATTATTTGAAATATATTATTCGTATTATAACATTATGAGTAGATCTGTGTGTAGTCTGCGTCTGCGGAAAGAATGCAGACTGTGGGTGTGTGCAGACTTTTTGGACAGGGGGTGTGTCTGAGTGAGCACATGTGCAGAGCTCTCTTGTGTGTATTCCCCAGTTATGCTAATGCATGTGTGTTGTCTTTGTACACATGAACATCGACCATTTAAGACTTAAAAGGGGGCATTTCATTGATTTTTAACATCAACATTCAGTTTACTCCTCTTGTCAAGTAGAAAGTCCGCTTTCAAAGGTCTCATGAGGAAGCTTAAAAGAAAGAAAGAAAGACAATGTTATTGCCTTGTATGGGGCTTAGAGGAAGACACATATTTAAACTGTGAGTCAGCATTAAAATCATGGACATGGAGTTTAGGGAGAAGGGCATTAGCATGGCTTAGAAAAGATCATATTGATTTTATTATAGGAAATGCTGCATCTGGTCAATTTGGAGCTGAAAGTCTGGATCCACTAAATTAACAGTAAATTGCTGAAATATTCATTTCTGTCTGCTTGGATAGCAGGTCTTATGTCATGCTGTCTTTGTTGACCTTTGGGCTTTCGTGTGTGTGTGTGCATGCAGCATGTGAGTGTACGTGTGTGTTTATAACTGCATGTGTTCCAGCTATAGGAAACAGTGTTGTCATTGTACGTCAGTGGAGAATAACATGCAGTAATTGTCGTTCCTTTTCTTACGCATTCACTTCAGGAAGTCTTCAGAAAAGCTGGACACGCGTCTACTTGTTGTAATTACTCTGGCATAATAGTTTCCATCCAGTTTGTCTGAGAGCCCCCCGGTTACACACATGGACTGCAAGACACACTCCTTTGCACCCCCTAAAAAAAAAAATGTGGAGGAGGTTTCTCTTTTTCACCGAGATGACTATTGTGCCTCACAGCTTTTGCAGCGTCTGTTTTCAGAGCTGTTTTCAGAGCCTCCAGCTGGGATGCTGAGGAGATCTCACTGTTCACCAAAGTGTGAGAGATGGTGTGCTGCATTGTGGCTGGATGTATTGGAAAAAAAAAAAATCTTTGTCAGATATCACCAGGAGCTCTCACATCGGAAAGGAGAGAGAGCCGGGTTCCGGAAAATCTGCTGCCTTTTAAGTTCAAGTGACAGATGGAACAGAAACCGGACGGCCTCGCATGTTTAAACAGCAAATTCCATTGTGTAGTATTCAAGATAAATGTCATAACTGGTGTGCAGTTTGTACTTGTAACACTTCCTCTCTCTGTCAGCTCATGGAGCAACAGGAAGTCTGCTGAGTTATGGGTCCTTTTTTGTGTGAACGGGGGCAAAGATGAGGCCAGCAATAATAAAAAAAAAGAATAAAAAAAACACACAGTCGAGTTTGAAGAAAAGTTGATCCGACCAGTGCAGGAAGGAAGAACTCTCTAAATCACAGATCCACATGATTTTTATTGGATTTGTTTTGTCTGTAGGTTTTGCCAATTCTTTGAAAGAGAAAAAGAGGGAGAGTCGATGTGTTCAGCCATATTGTCTTTGTTATCTTGACTTAATGAAATCAAACAGGTCCTGAGAGAGGATAGCTGTTTTATAATCTTGTTAACGCGCAATTCCTTCATATCCTGGATTGTATAATTTTTTTCCCCAAAGAATATTGGGGAATATTTGGGACAGTTTATCCTTAGAGCTGCAGAGAGCACTTTTGTCCTTGAGACAAGTCCAAATAATTACGAAATATTCTGCTTTCTGTTCGTCCCTGTCAGTGTTGCGTCAATGCAACCAATACTGTAGTACACCTTCCGTTTGAAGATCTCCAACCATGGGTTTAGCATGCTGTCAGATGGGGTCCCCTTACTGAAGTTTCCTACTGTCATTGCAAAATGTGCACATTATGGGTCGCTACTTTTGTTCATATTTTGTTAGCCGTCTGGGGCCCCCTACTGGTCTGAGGCCCCCAAGCAGTTCCCTACCTTGCCTGTTGATGAGCAGCGCTTCTGATTCACCAAGTTTTTGTGATATTCTTACACCAAGAATCTGTTTTTAACAGGATTGTAGTCAGTGCTGAGCTGAAAAAATAGCAAATAAGATGACGCTTGAGATGCTTTTTGTATACTTGTGTCTGCAAGGCAATGCTAACTTGGCAAGACCAATGAAGAAGCAATTCGCTGTGCAAGAAATGCATTTGTGCGGGGGCACTAACCGTGAAAAAGTAGGCCTTGTTTTCCATCGAGGAATACTATAAAAGACATATTCTGCAGCTTTACATGGTCATCATCTCCTTGTTATTTTGCTACTGCATCAGAGCTCTGTGAAGTCCAAGACAAATTTCCCACTGGGACAATAAAGTTAATCTTAATCTTAAAAATACTAATTTCAGTGTTGTTTTTCATTCAGTGTGAAAAAAAAAAAAAACACGTCTCCACAGTGAACATTTTTGGAAATTGTGAAAAATCGAGAATGTGAAGGGAAATCATAGTATCCAATCTGATGTGGAACAGAACCTCTTTTTAGATCTTGCCAAAAAATGTGAAAACCTGATGTGAAGCAGAGAATCAGCGACAGGCGAAAAAGAGAACATGGTATTCTGGTTCTTTGAATAGGGTCAGTTAGCATTCACATTATGTTCTCTTACTGTCAGAAATGTGTAAAATTAAAAAGTCTTTCAAAAAATGACCAAAGAAGAAAGAACACGCTCTTAATCAATAAACCATGATGATGAAAATAAAAAGTCTGCCGTGTCTGTGCAAATGAAAGAAAAGAAGTTCGTTGAGCAATGCTTTATCTGATTCTCACACACATTATCATGAGTGGAGTCGCTCAGTGTAGCCCGGTTATTATTGAGTGATGAGGGAATTAAAATCAAGGTTTCTACTTGTATGTCTTGTCAACGGCCACATATTTCCTGTGATAGAACTGTACTTAAAGGACAGGAATATAGATAGTTTCTTATTGTACATACGTTCTGAGGAAATATGAAACTAATAGAAAAGTCCTGAACAAAGATCAATTTCCTACAATTGAGTAGGAAAAAGTCACAAATGCATGAATGCGATTGACTGACCATCGTCTGCAGAGGCTAAACTCATGAACGTGAGCGGTGACAAAGGGGTCGGGTCAACCTCACATGCTTCTTTGCTATTGGTCAGGGCTGTGGCTGCTGATCATCAATCAAAAGTTTAACTCAAAATGAAGCAAGGATGAATATGTTCTCTCGTTTTGCCATTTTGATCAAATTGAATGGAAGTTTAATGCATTGAATTGTGTGCAGGTGTCACCATTCTCTACACAGTAAATATCGTAAACTACTTTCAGACATGGATTTTATTCACAGTTGGTGCACTAGCAGGGCGCCAGCAGGGCACAGAGCAGACTGTATGTCATAATTAATGTAAGAAAAGAACCTCACGCCCTTTTGTATGCATCAATAGTAGCTATTTTCCTATTTGGTTTGATTGAACTGCACTACCCAGAATGCTGTTTTGACAGCATAGCTAAATTACTCCCTGAAAGCAACAGTTCATAACAATATGTAACACTACATTTCTGTCTCTTAATGTAAGATGTTTTGTTCGTTGATGTTGGATGCAGTGCAATCCATCTGAGCTGATATCGAAATGTTTACCCCCCCCCCCCATCTGGAAACAGATGTGATCATCTTCCCTTTCATTCCATCACTTTATTTTCTGTGGTATTTAGGTTCATAAACTGCTTCGCTCCGTGCACCTGTGTAATCATGCACGACTTTGTCACTAAAGACGTCTGGGATCTCACCACGAGTTCAATCATACCAGACAAAATATGAGCCTTTTGGTGCTGCTTCATCTGCAGCTGGGCGGATCGCGTCTGCTTTTCACTCCTTTCTTTTATAGCCGCTGCAGAGAACCAGCCAGGTGTGCTCAAAGTGTGAGGGCTTTCCCCTCGTCTGGAGTAACCCAAATTCCTCAGCATGGAGGGAGAGAGGAGAAGAGAAGAGGGTCTTTTCTTTGGCCACGTCGTTCCATGATGAGGAATGATGGAAAAAAAAAAAAAAGAGAGAGGTCTTGGTGTGGGCAGGTGTTAGCATTGGGAGGAGGGTGGTGGTCCTGGCTGGAGTGGAAAAAAAGGAATGTGGGGCTCCTGGAACCTCCTGGAATGTTTCGAGCAGTCGGGGATAATTGAGTGAATTTGGAACAAGAAAAGACAAACCGAGGTCCCGCGGTGGAAGAATGTGCTTCTGGGACGTCTGAAGAAACATTCCATCCGTTCAGACGGCTTCAGCGGGCCCAGAACCTGCCTCAGATGGCACCATAGGGAATATAACGCTCCTTCCTGCTCCCATGCCCACAACACACACTCTGACTAACACAGACTTTCCTTTCACACTCTTCATACCTAACACTTCTCACACTGCAGGACAAAACAGGCATTCTCTTTGATGTTTGTCTTTTGCCCTTTTTAAGGTTTGTCTGCATCATTTTTTTACTAAATCTGCCAAGACTTAAGCCGTTACACATGGTCTCAGTGTTCTCAGGTGCAAGAGCAGAGATGTGCCCTCAGTCAGTCTCATAACAACTGAAATGAAGCTAACATGAGATATACAGTGGTGTATAAATGTCCTAATGGTTTGTCTTTATGATCAAGACATGATAACGCCCTTTGTTTTTGGGCAGCTTTGAGTCAGGCGGTAGATTCAACCGATTCATCCAGAAGGTGGGGGGTTCAATCGCATGTCCGATTTGTCCTCGGGCAAGACGCTTTACCCCAAGTTGCCTCGGCAGCGGTGTATGAATTTCTTGTATGAGTGGGATTAGTTAAAACGGATGGACACCTTACACAGCAGCCTCAGCCATCAGTGTGTGAAGGTGTAGGTGTGTTCAAGCGCTTTGAGTAGTCAGAAGACGAGAAAAGACCATTTACCATTTATTATCCTCGTCTGTAGAGAATGTTATCCTTTTCTCCTAGCTGTTCACATCTTGGAAATGTTCCATTACAAATGCATCATTTACCATATCCTTCCATTTTCTGAGTCTTTTAAGCCAACCAGTTAAAGTAGACATGAATACAGGCCATGTCTTAATTCTATCTTGTACGATTTGATGATCACACCATGATACAACCTCAAATAAAACCTACATCTTCATATGTTAGCAAGTTGCATCACCTGAAGATGAGAACATGTTTGGCATCATGTTCCATACACAACCCCCTGACCCCACACTTAAAACTTTTATAATTGTATTTTCTATTTTTATATAACACTTTTGTATTCCCACCGTCTTTGCAAACGTTTTTCTTGTTCTTTGTATGCATCTAAACTTAATTTTGTGGAGAATAGACTCATCATTATTTGAGTTAAAAATCAGCAATGTTTCAATAAACTCTCGCGCTGTGATCATATAATTGCTTGATGTTGAAATCAATGCAGATCACAGTTTCATTAAGCTCAAACAGGATATCTTAGGTTATTATGTCCAGCCCAAAGATATTCAGTCCACTATCACATAAAATTAAGATAAAAGCTCACTTATCCACAAATTGACTGTGTCATTAGTTCCAACTAATGTTCCTATAGAAGCAGCCTTGCTACAGAAATGTTGAGGAATAAGGAATGAGGGAGAAATAATTGATTATTCTGCTGCAGTTTCCCCTCAAAGAGCATGAAGGAGTTAGACTTGCACACTCTGCCTCGCTGATCCAGTGTGAAATTGATTGAGCCACATGTTCAGTGTGCTCGGACTGTCACTTGTTGGGCTGAACGGCTCGTCGGCTGAACGTGACGGTCTGTGCGCGTCACAGCAGCGCCGTGGCTCGCCGGGAGACTGAAAGCAGGGGCTGACTGACACTGAATGTAGCAGGCTACTGTAAACAAAGAATCCAAAAACCCCAACAAACTAACAGGGAACAAATACGCGAGCAGGGCAGCAGATGGTTAACTGACGGCAGTTTCTCTCATTCATTCGCTGAGGGTGTTTTTTTTTTTTTTGGTTCCTTTTTGTCAGGTTTGAGCGTGCCAAGTAAAGAGAAAGCAAACAACAACAAAAAAAAAACATGGCTGGTTTAATGGCAGGCTTTGGTTATTACACCCACGCGATCGTCCGGGGAATCCCTGCGTCCCTGGTCAAAGAGGCGCTCCGGACCAGCCAGGCGGAGGTGGAGGTGGACCTCGCCAAGGCGCGGAGGGAGCACGACGCGTACGTCGAGGTCCTGAGCACGAGGCTGGGGCTGGAGGTGGTCGAGCTCCCCGCGGACGAGGAGCTCCCGGACTGCGTGTTCGTGGAGGACGCGGCGGTGGTGTGCGGTGACACGGCGCTGATCACCAGACCCGGAGCGGAGAGCAGGAGGAGAGAGGTAAGGCATGCAAAGTGTCAAATAATGTTATATACACACCGACATATTGAAGGAGAAAGTTGGAGAGACAGGCGTGTGGATTCAACAGCAGAACGAAAGATGGCTCATAACAAGTGACAGACTGAAAGTGAAACTCCAAAAAAACAAAAATATGTCTCTTCTTAAAGAGCTTTCCCTCAAAGTCAGCTTTACACTTCTCTTAATATTCACTCCAGATGTGTGATGCCGAGGTTATACCTTCATGCAAACGTCTTTGAAAGTGAAGTTGGCCTTACTCCTCAGCAGGACATAAATATCACTGATGAGATCACGTTCACTTTTTAATGTGCGCCAGCCCCATACAAAAGAATTAGGATGATAGGTATGAGGCAACGCCCATTTAAGAGAGGACAATGCCTTCTTCCATGCGTTAAGTGCTCATTCAATTTGTCTCAGGGTGACATTTATGGTGCACACATTATCCCTGTCTTGGTAGTTATTGGTGAATTTATTGCCTCATGTCATTTCATATTGTTTAAATGTCAAATGAAGTTGTCCAAAAATGTTTTTTTACTCATAGCTGGCTGACTAAGATCACATTTATCTAAAAAAAAATAAAAAATAAAGACATGCATGTAAGGAACTGTGAGGCTGTTATTTATCTTCAGTCTTGACAGTTTTTTAGAAAGAGACAAACAGTGTGTGTCCTGGTTGCCTAGTGAGAGTATAGCTTCAATGTAGGGTTGCCGTGTGTGTGTGTGTGTGTGTGTGTGTGTGTGTGTGTGTGTGTGTGAGAAAGTGACAATGAGAGGGGACGATAGGACGGCGCCTGTGAAAGCCCCTGTCATTTCACATCAGAGTCACTTTACTGTGTGCACTGGTGCTAATGGTCCCCGGCCTCTCTGGCAGCAGGGTTATTGATTAGAAAGCTCGGCGCTGCTCATCACATTCAATTATTCTGAATGTAGCACACGTTACGTTTGCATGCACATGTTTGCACTGCCATTTAGCACTCACATATTTTTATGAAAAAAAAAACCCCAGCAGTGGTTTGGTTGTCGTCTGTTTGGTGCTTATAGGGGATGTCAGCTGTGATAAATGGAAAATTGGCAAAGTTTGAGTTGTAAGACTTAAAATGTTTGCTGGATTGTCAAAAATCACACGTGGATTGTTTGAGTGGAAGTGCTGACCTGCTGGATTAGGAATAAATTGCATTTATCCCTTTTTAAATGCAGATATCGAACACTCGTAGAAAAGTTATACAATGAAGACAAAACTGCATCATCGCTTGACACTCTGGAGAGTGATAATGCTTGCTGTAATCCATAAAGCACACTCTGGTGAAAGAGAACTGCTAGTGTAATACAGTGAAACTCATCAAATGCTATTTGACTGGTGAATGAATCTAGTAATATCTGCGATAATATTAGCTGATCGGTACTCACTGTATGCTAACATCGGCTGACCGGTTAATCGGTTGGGCTCTAGTTATATTCTCTAAACTTGGATCCTTTTTTGAGACTTTTAACTTGCACATAAGACATCCTTCAGCACAGGCAGATCCCCACTTCTTCTGTGGAGAAGTCCGTGTCTTTTCTGCTGAATGTGGGCAGCGTCCAGCGGATTGTCTTTTGTTTAAGAAAGCTGCTTCACCGGTCAAAGTTCAACAAAGTTGAGCTTTGGAAGCAAAGTTTTCCATTTATTATTCTCTCTTTGCGAGTGTTCTATTTGGCCTTCACTTGCACAATGTGGAAGTTAACGTGAGTCAAATATTTATTTTCCTCATGTGTCTGTTTGGATGGCTGTACACTCCATGTGTTGGTGATACCATTTATAGAATTAGATGTAGTACATCATATTCACTACACACTATGTGTCTTTTAGACTTTAATCCTGAGATGTTGTTTGCTGTTCCTGGGTGTAGACGACAAAGTCATGATCACCTTTATGGTATTTGTCAGTCTGGAATAACAAGTTTGCTTTAAACTCTTATGTAATAAACCATTTACTGTTCAACAGCTGCAGGGCCAGATGAGGACCTGCTATGAGTAACTCAGTAGAATCTCTATTACTGGTCAGGAGATTCTCCCCCGTGTGCAAAAAACAAGATGATTATAATGTGGGTAGTTTACTAAAAAAAAAAAATAGTGCATGCTAATGTTGTAGTACTTTTTGAAGGTCTCGTCTCGGAATCAAAAGCATTTTGTCTTGTCTCGGTCTCAGACCAGACGAACTCAGGATTTTAAATCAAGACCACCACTGACAGGCTATTTTTCTATGTCATTACTGTGATTAGAAGAAAAACGTTCTTTCTAAAAGAACAAATAACTTCTACTCTTTCATAATTTGATCGTTATCCTCCGCTTATGGCTGCAAACCTTCCTTCTGTTGCGGACTCTTAAGTGAATGACATGCCTGCTGCACACAAGCATTGATTTTTCATTGATAATTATGTTCTTGGTCTTGTTTCGGTCTTGCCTTGCCCCCTGGTCTCAGGTATGCCTTGGTCTCAGTAAGTGTGGTCTTGACTAGTACACTTACGGTACATGACGTTGCCTCATTATGCACAATAAACAGATGTTCTTGTGATTATTGGAAACAGGTTTTTTAAAGGGGAAAACGTTTTTCTCTGTTATTTTCCTGAGAATAAATCCTTGCTGGAGGAGGTGGGAGTGACCTGCAGTTTGTGTGATCACTCACTGTCTGTTGTCAACGACGAATGAATGCCTTCTCTGCCTGTGTTTGCTCCGTCAGTTGCAGTTATACCATCATGTGTGACGGCTCTGCTGAAGAGCCTTCGTATATTCCCGTGTTGAAATAATTACCATCTCCCTTTCACCAGTGATTGAATGGCGAGGGCTGATTTCTATCACATAATTACCCTCTTGACGTTTTAACAGCCTCGCATACAGATGAGGCTCCGCCACAAATCCACATCTTCATGCTGTGTCACTAAGTTATGTGTTTAGTGTGAGTCGAGATCATCACGCTTTACTCTTTAGAATAAGCTACCACCTTGGAAGAGTAATGAGCAGTCATCAGTAAATTACTTTTCGATCTACTGCTTACTTTGTCAGGACCATTTGTTGCTGCCAAATTATTACGACTACTAATATGAAGAAAAATCCAGTCGTTTTAGTCGCTGTAAAAAGAAAAGCCTTGTTCCTGCTTGTTATTTTAAGGGAGTTAAGTTTTGCTGAATTGAACAGGCAGTAAGGGAAAGTGGGTGATTCTCTAATTTGGATTCTGTGAAGACAAACATAACTTGAGGTTACTTTATCATCCATTTCTAAACCCAATTCAATGATCGTTTCACAACTTTGTATGGCCGCCGTTGCCATTTGTTATTCGGTTAACCAGTAAAGAATTCCTGGGCCAAAACTTCCTTTTAGTGCCGTCATCATTTTGTACAATTTAACCCATTGGTTTTGTCTGATGATGATACATGCCAATTGGAGTGAAAACCAACATTTCAAGGCTTATAGTGTTAACAGTTGTTAGTGATAAAGGAGTTCCAGCAATGTTGTTCCTTTTCAGGCATTCCAATTGTTTACTGCCCGACTAGCAACTTGAGAAGGGAGGGTAGCATTGGAGATGAGAAACGATGTCTAAAAGTGGATTTTTCATAGATATAAGACGACTGCCGATGACTCCAATGGGGTTTCGGTTCTATCACAGTTTTTTTTAAATCTTTTTCCTTTGTGCTTTCAGGGGACCAAGCTCTGAACTAACCAAAAATCCTACGATCAGATACTTTAATGACTGTGTGCAATGCTGTAAGACAATTGATGTGGGGATTCAGAAATTATTATATTCCATTTTGCAGGAATCACTTCTTGTTGTTTATGGTTTTGGCGTCTCATATCCGATAGGGTTTAGTTTTTTTTGGTCTGTTTGCCTCCTCCAGCTGGTTTGCTGTGAGGTCTGTTTTCTTTTCTTCCTTTAATGGTTTTGTAGAGTCACTGCAGGGGAGATTCAATAGTTGGCTCACACTATTTGATCATTAACCTCCCTGCCTTTGAGGGATGAGGCCATATGCTTGTGTAATTGATTGTATGCACTGTCGAGTACATCATTGTTTAACTCCATCAGTCAATGGAGTGGAAGAAGTTTCTAAACTTTTCTTGAAGGCTGCAGGAATCTTATCCATTAGGCCGCGGCTTAAAAGCTTTATTATTAAGGGAAAAGCTCGTCTAAATGGACTGCATGATCCGTCACTGCAGACTGCAGCGTTTTCTCAAAACTTTCCAACATGGAGCCAAAGTTAATTGTTACATAATGATAAACATTAGCCTGATAAACTACAAGTGTACACTCAAAGCTGCAGCTAGTCAGATGACCTTTAAGTTCTTATTGGGAACTTATTTAGGATTCATGGTGAGAAATTGCATGTGTAAAAGTGTTCTTGTTTCATGCCTTGGTTGCTTTGTGATGAGATAAAACATGTAATTATGTCCTTAATGTCAAGCAAGTTTGAACCATCGGATTTATAAATGTGTTGAATAGTTTTGAGGGTTTGAACATTACTAAACCCAAGACCAAATCCATGAAAACAATGTCCATGGTATCGAGTCATGATTCTGCTTTACTATAATAGTGTATTTACTTTAATAGTGAGAATTGTGGGCAGCCAGCGTTTACATTTTCATAAAATATTCCTTGAATTGTGTCTTTTGTTACATCCTTATGGCCAATGGTCGCTGGGAGGTGTTGTATGGACTCCATGGGCCTTCAACACTCTCTATTGATGCTCCCACAGCTGATCTGCTACAGATAGGGTCACTGGGATGTGTTCTGCATGCACACTAGGGCTGCACATACTATTATTTTGATAATCGTCTATTATTTACTCGATTAATCGATGAATAGGAAAAAACAAAAAAAATCATATTTCCGTCCCTTTATCCAAAAATGTGTTTTATGTGTTTTATGCTGTCACTGAAATGACCTTTATCATTTAAACACTGTGAACCCAGATCATGTTTTTTCATTCAATATGTTCTCAATGATATAGAAATAGTAAATCTTTGCTTCTGTGATTTAAAAAGAGTTTCCATCCCTTTTATTTGTCGGTTTTTAGCGGTTTTAGTGATTCATTGTTGCATCACAAATGCACATTATGACAGACTTGAAAATATATACCAGACCTGCTGACAACATTTGAGTTTTTATAGTTTAAACCCTCTTAATCATTGGCTGCAGAGTCAGCCAAACCGTCCTTCCCGTGACCTTCATTCTAAATAATTTCTCTATACATTTTAGAAACGAGTGAATCAAGCAGCTTGTTCATGTTCCCGTTAATACTGTCCTCGGGTATTTCTATTTGACAGCAGAGGAAGTGAGTGTACTGCAGATGTGAGGGATGGGTTCACAGTCAATTTTATTGTTGCACCTGTCTAAGACAGTTTTTCAGTGTCGTCACTAGCCTCTGTAGATACACCGATTCAGGTTTTGAACTGCTGACATTCCTTATGCCAATCAAAACTCACAAGTTTTTGCTTGCTTACATACTTTATTGATATCTATTCAGCACCAGCTCAAGTAAAGGAGGTCAGCTGTCTCTTAATCATGAGACATCAGCCGTCTGTTCACCTTGATTAAAGAGAGGGTAAAAGGGCATCACAGCACCTTAACACCAAGGTAGGTCACGGTACACATTTCATGCAATGTAGCCTGAACTGAAGAAACAATCACTGTTTAAATAATGATAAAGAAACTGTGATGTCAGCCATGGGTTCTGTCTTTTGGAAACCTGTAGTTTGGCGTTCAGGGCTGTTGTCGTCGTTGTTGCCTGAAGTGAACATATTTGGATGAGAGGGTAGACTTTGTGAGGAGTGAGGGGTTGACAAAAGCTACACCATTTGTGGCCGTGGCTAATTCATCAGCTGGCTAACGACCAGGCACCTTTTTAAAAAGCCAACAGTCATCTCTGCCAGGATAAGCCAACAGAATAACAGTTTGGTCTCCTTTTCACTGCTATAAAAAACCTTGGACGAGCCTACAAGCTGACGAGCCAGGTATGTTGAGTTCATGCTAATATACAGATAAAACTAATTAAATGTTTTTTTTTCTTCTGTAAAATAAGGCAATTACTCTGAGGGTCGATATAGACAGACTCACTTTAGAAACCAGCTTCAAGAGGCCACTTGAGGAATTGCAGTATTTGGCACTCTCACATTTGCTTTCAAGGTTGCCACTTGACAGTTACTGGGCTCCATATGGACAGGTATCGACAGGCCAATTCACCTCATGTTTCAGTTTCCAAAGGGGGAAGCAGAACAAAATACTTCTGGATGCCAACCAAATCAGAGTTATAAAGCAGCAGACTTCTATTCTAACGGCCTTTAGTTCCATGTAATGCCACAGTGTTTGGAATTACATGATTTAGAAGAAATCCCTTTACAATATGTAAAATTTACTAGCACCCAGTTTGTTAAATACTGAAGCCATTACTGATTCACACTGATATTCCTCTAGCAGACTGAGAAAAAATACACCCATACAGCCATATATGTGACCCCTTCCAAGGCTGGGTATCAAACAGATTAGGGCATGTAATTGATTGATTATTCAAGTGGTAAGCCAGTGATGCTTTATGTCCAACTCATCGTCCTGGACTGGCCCCTCCCCAGACCACAAATTGGGTGATAGCAGTAACAAATACAGCAGTAATTTAAGTGGTCTTTCCAGACCTGCTAAAAAAAATTACAAGAGACACCATTGTTTTCTCTAAATTGCGTATTTAATATTCTGTTTTCAGGAGATATTGCTAATTAGTATACAATATATACAGTATACTTTTAGGGGGAGTTAGCTTAACCCTTTATTCTAAAGGGACCTGAACCTCAGAGCAGCATTCATAGTAATCTTCCAGTCGTCATCCTCAGGTCTCTGAGGTGGAAAGCGTTTAGCAGTGACTGGAACAGAGAGTTGAGGGACACAAGTGGCTAAAATGAGTTTTCTCCACAGGATATCTGGATTCACTCACTGTGACAAAATGAAGAGCTGAGCAATCTCCTTCAATCTGGTGCTTCTCCAGAATCAGAATCAGCCTGGACAGTTGAAGGGCAGGTTCACCTCTCTAAAATTCTACAATTCTACTAATTTAGGAGACATTTTGTCCAAAGTACATACATCAGGGATCGCCACCTCTTGTGTCCACACCCTAGGGTTTACGAAGGATAGTAGTTCTTCATAATTAAGGGTGTGACATAAATGACTGCAAGCAGGCACAATGTAGCTGTTCACCAGGAGGCTTAAGACCCACAATCAGCTCCTACTCTTTGCCAGTTACTAGGTTGACTAGGTTTCCAAAATGTTGACCGCCATCAGTGGCCTTCAAAACTCCCCTGCAGTAAACAATAGGCAATGTCACTGACACTACGTCCATGTTTTATACAGTCTATTGACGAACACAACCATTTAACTATGTTTAGTAATTGTGTAATACTGTTTATGTGGATGCTCTTAGTCTTTTATTAGAATTGTGTTTCAGTTGTCGTGTCTGTCTTGGATGTGCAGCACTTTGGTCACTGTAAGTCGTTTTAAATGATAAATACATTTGACTTTGATTGAGGTGTTTTCAGAGCTGGACAACTCTTGAGGATTTTATAGTAGAGGTGCGTGTGCCGTTGCTGAAGACCAACTCTAACTTTGTTCTCTAGATGGAGACTTTATAGTTATCTTTCTGACAGTGCCAACTCCATATAACTTAATTTCCCTTGTAGCTTTTATTTACAGAATATTTCTTAGTTGCTTTTCCCAACATACTCTACAACAGTGAAGTTACTCACAGGAAATTGCAATAGATTTTCCTAAACTTAAAGCTGTGTTGTGTTGTCAACGCCGACTCTTAGCAGTCATGACAGGTTGTAACTTTGCTCTGAAAATTTCAGCTGTTTCCCAGTGGCTGCAGTTGGGTCACTTTTTCCTTCATATTAATATCAAGAACTTTAGGTGTTGCTGGCAGTCTCTCTAGGTATGACCGTTAAGAACAAACCTTATGGACGTGGAAGAAAAACCCTCAAAGATTTCTCAAGTTGTACTTTTTACTTATCTACTGTTTCTGCTGAAGCAAAAAAAAAAAAGTTGAATTCCAAGCAGGTGATTAAGGCATCGGTGTTTGATTGCAGTGTTCTCATTGGCTTATTTATATCCGCCATTAAATGATTATTAAATCTGTCAAAAATGTTACTGGTGCTGCTCAGACGAGATGATGACTTTAAGTGTAGGTATTTTGGAAGTTCCAGTTGATACTTACTGTATGTTATAATGGTACACTGCTGAAAGCATTTACTGTAAGTTCAGGTTACAGACAGGGGAAAATAATGGTCGTTAAAAGGTGCTAGAATCTGTCATAACAAGTGTAAATGGCCTAGGTGTTAATTCAAGTCTGGAAACCGGATGGAAAATTCAGCTCCTCAGACTCAGTATTTGGGTCATGTTTTTATAGATGTAATATTTAGGTTCAGCCCTCACAGTTTATACGTCCGTGTGGGCCTCTTTCTTGTCATGCCTCACGTATCTGCTCCCAAACGAACACCAGACAGCGCGGGAAGCCTTGTTTTGACTAGACGGCAAGCAGATGCAGATTCCTCGCCGCCGTCCTCCCAGCTCTTATATGACTTCCCCAAAACGGAACCCAACCTGGTTTCCTTCAGGGAGGCTTGACATCCGCGTGTGAACCGTGGAGGAGGGTGAGACACCTGGAACCCGGCAAGTAGCATCTGGGCCAGGGTCAACGTGCCTTCCCCAAGTGTCTGTCACATTCCGACGAAAATGAACCTGCCCTTCCTCTCGCTGTTTGTCTGTCTGATTCCTCGTCTGGCGTGTTTGTTCATACATCGCCGTTCTCCCAGCCTCTGTTTCTGATTCATTTTTTTCTTTCAAATCGCGAGGTCTTTTAAGGTCTTACTCAGGCTACGCCGAGTACATCTAACCACCAGAATCACCCACTCAGCGATGTAGAAGGCCTGCCAGTGATGAAGTTAAAAGACTCTTTGACTGAGTAATGTAGGTTAAATCACTGCGCTGCCAAAACGCCTTGTGTTGGCATGAAAATGTACTGCAATTGAAAACACATTCAGGAAAAAGCTGTGGAATAGAAAGTAGGTCTTTGCCTTCCAATGTAGGCCAGCGAGCCTGACATCTTAACCTGGCATGTCAGGTTTTGAGGAGTTACCTGTGTTGTTTTAACTTTGACACAAACCAGACTCAATGTCAAGGTTGAAAGAAGAATATGGGAGAGTTAAAACAGGTTTGTTGTCACTAAACGTTTGAGACTGCCAGGTGTGAAAATGTCGTAGCTTACCAAAGGGACTAATGTTAGCTTAGAGGAAAATAAATAACATTATTTAATATAGATTTTAAAGTGTGAAGATTGTCTAATATGATTAGTTAAGAGTTTTTTTAAATCACATTTTACAAATAAAACACATTTTTCTTTAAACAACAGTAATTCATCTCAATGTCTAAGACTTTTTTTGCGAGCAGTGTTCTGGCCAAACTGATTTTCACTTGGAGGAATGGGCAACAAATAAAAAAAAAATGTCAAATCCAAAACACATTAAAACAAACGATGGAAATGTGCTACCAATGAAAATATGTGCTGCAGAACATCAAATACAACTTTTACAGCAAACGAATACATTTTACATTTTTAATACCAGAAACACCATGGAACAAATGCAACATCATATGCTGCACATGAAGTCAAGCGCAATTGATGTTTTAGATGTTTGGCCTTCCTGCAGCATGTTTTTTTTTTGTTGTTGCATGTTGTCTGTGTGTTTTTGAATGGACATCATTTTTTGAAATCTTGTACCATTTCTTCTCATCAAAATCGTTGATGCTTGTCGGTCACCGTACATTTCCCACTCATTCTAAACTGCACTGGACTGATGTTAGGGTTATGCACCACTGACTTACACAATACGAGTCTTAACTTGCTAACACATGTCTTCAGAACAGTTTAAGAAAGGCAAAACTATCAAACTTAGTGACAGATTAACCATTAGCTGCTGCGACCCATGCCAGGATGGTTATTTTTTCTTGTTTTCGCATCATCATGACATTTTCTGTCCGGGGTCAGTCAACACGTGCCAGGTCTCTGCCTCCCATGTGTACCAGAAAGATTTGTGTAAAGAGCATGAATAGACCAGACAGCTCTCCCACCCTCCCGTCACCTTGGACCCGGCCCCCTTTTGGCCACAGGTTCACCCACCTCAACCCACCAACCCAAGCACGGCACAGCAGCCTGCGAGACAGCTGCGGCACACTCGTGAACAGGAACTCCTCTCAGCCTCGCGCGATGACCGGGTCACGCTCAGCCGTCACCGTGGGTGTGTGAATGTCTGGTTTGGTATGTGAGACGGAGCAGTGGAAGACACAGGAAGTGGGCCAGGCACTGCAGTGCTGAGAAAAGTCACGCTAAGGTCAGAGAGGGCGAAGCATAAGCAGAGACAAAACCCCTTTTTTCTCTGTTGAAGGCTCAGGGGAAAATGTAAATTTATATTAAAATGTTAAGTATCTCTTCTCTTCCTTCCTTCCTCCAGCTTCTATCTGAACCTTGTGCATTATAAGTAAGGGAAACATAAGTACTGGCCCCCTATAACTTTTTATGAACGAGATTTAAGTAATTACTCAAGAGCAACAGATTGTACATTCACTGGCAAAGTTTCAAACAAGAGTGTGTATTACTTCCCTGTGCACCTGTCTTGTGAAATAATGTGCAAAGTATCTATTTACAATTTTAATGAGAAAAAAAACAAAATATGCTTCACTGCGCTTGTGCAAAAACGGCTTCATGGTCGGTTTTAACACAAGTCCCGCCTCTATCAGGGCAAATAGCCAATTAGAGTTTAGGAGGGTGTCATCTGGGGTGGCCAATCAGATTTCAAGGGGGGGGCCTCATACCATCCCAGGCCACCCCTCTGCACACGCCCCTGACTGTGGTAAAACTCTAAACAACCTTTCTCTTTGCTGATCCTGACCTGTACATGTGTAATTAGTTAATTAGTGTCCACTCCCCTCCCCCCATTAAAAAAAAAATCTCATCCTGCCTTCTTTAAAGAGGCGTTTTTTTTTTTTCACACATCAAGAATCTTTGCCGTGACAAATGTATAAAAAATCATTGTAATTGTTGTTTTTGTAGTTCATAGAGGCATCGGTATACAACATTCAGTTTGTTTTATGAGCAACTAAAAACACCTCACAGGAGCTTTAAAGGGTGGCCTCATTAACCCTTATCTCCATTAGTGTTAAAGCGAGTAAACATGTAAAATGACAAGTGCTTGTACTTGAAGACATTCACACATATCAGCAGAAATACACATGTTTTGGATTTCTCAAAGAGGAAAAATGACCAGGTTATTTATTTATTATTTGCTACTTGCTTTGGGCATATCGGCCATATTTATTTTGGGGTAAACAGACTGACAGATGTTGTTTGGGAGCAGATTATGCAACAAGCACTTGTAATACTGAGGACTCAGTGGATGCCGTAGGATTGCATTTATCTACTTAGCAGTGGGCCTCACTTAGCCAAACAAATACTTCACTGGTAATGCAATGATAGCTCCTGCTTCACTCTGCATGCACTCAGTGAACATGGCTGAAATAAGTCAAGACTAACTGAGCTACAGCCCCCTCCCATTTGTCCTCGCTCTTTAAAAACAACACACTCCCCGAGAGATACAAACTGTCAACATCAACTTCATCGAGTGCTGCAGATGGAGAGCCAAAAGGAATCTCGAACTTCTCTTAAGCTATAACCATCAGTCTTTTCTGTCACTGCAGTTTGACAGTTATGGTTGAATGTCTTGTTTTCTCTGCTGCCACCGAAGGACTACAGTCATAACAGATTGCATTTTATCTCCAGGCCTGTTGATGGGATTTGGCTGCCACCTCTAGTGCTAAAGATGAGATAAAGCTCGGTCTGAGGCACCTGCTGCACTAAGCCTGTGTTAACAGGGTTATTTGTTTGGAGGATACCGCTGTAACGTACAGTACGTGTTAGTACCTCACCACACAGACATGGCAGACATCACTCCACCATGAAATAGTTTTGTGTTCATGAAAAGCCGAGGTAGTTCACACTTTGTGGAATGTTTAAACCACTATGTCGAGCAGCCGTGTTGACTTTATTAGTAGTTATCTTAAATATTTATTCAGCACTTATAGGCCTATACTGAAATTATGATTTTAGTTTCAGAGTCTCTATATTGTTGGATCTGTGAAGCTAAGCTTGAATAACAAAGCTCAAAGGTTGATATCAAGCAGCTTTGAAGTGTAGCATGCTCACCATCTTAGATTAGCATGCTAACAAATGCTAGTTAGCCCCTCAAACAATGATCATTATTAAGTTGATAACAAATGTATTAGTTCTATAGGATAGGTTAAGTTATGAAGCAAAATGCAGAATAAACTAAAATCTTTGCCTGGTGAGGGAAAAAATTAAGTTTCAGGCTGAGCTTATCAGAACTTGAGTGTGTTTTATGTAAAACAGAAAGCTTGGAGAGGGTTAGCGAGCATGGAAAGCTAACCTGCTAGATTGCTCTTAGGTGCTGCGCTCAGTACCTGAGAGGAATCGGTTACTTAAAAAAGACTCTGAAGCCTGGATAGAGGGTTAAAAAACAAACTTAGAGACGCTCTTATTTGGACCCAAACATGAGTTACCAAGTCTGAAGGCAGGAGGAGTCATACATTTCCAGTAAAACATAGACATTCAAGTACTACTAACAACAGAAAAAGCTTAAAAACAACGTTTTGCTACTAGCGTCTATGAGTCAAATGCAAGTCGTATGGGTTTAAAACAATCAAACATCTGTTTTGATTTTTGGGTGAACTTAAAGGCATCATCAAACGTTTTACTATTCATTGTGAGGGGAAATTGGAACCACATATTGTGGAAATGCAGAAAGTGATTGTTAAGATGCTTCTGTGTGGAGCAACATGGTGGTTGACAGCTTCTTTATTGTAATGACTTCCTACTGAAGTCTCTTTTATATCACTGTTATTTTCCCACTGTGGGTTATTATGAGGGACGATAACGAGCAAATTATAGATTTCACAAAAGAATGTGGAGAATTATGAGGTGCATTTTTCTGCATTTTCTGACATTATAATCTCAATAGAATGACCGATAATGGGGAAAAACAAATCAGCACAGCGTTGCCGCAGAAACCGAGTCTTTGTATGTGTTTGTATGCTGTAGACTAGATACTGAAATGCTGTTTTGATGTTGACATAGATGACAGTGTTCACAAACCTGCGTCTATAAAGAAGCCGGGGAATGTAACTGAAAAGTTTAATATGCAAATGTTGAAATGTGCCCCTGCCTTCCCCCCCCCCCCTCCCCCTGTATGTGTCTACAGGTACGAGCCTGTCACAACACTCCTCATATCCGACTTATAATTACCACCGGGAGGTTGATGTGATCGCGTTTCTTTCCCCCAGTTGGCACTTTAAATTGACACGACATCAAAGGAACTCGACATCTGACTACTTACTTAAATGCTCCACTTTCCAATGAGCTCATGCTAGCAGAAATAATCCAATTCTGCACGCGACTCGGACACACTGCGTAGGCTGGGCTCGGCGCTGTGTTGAAAGAACACGGTTGAAAGTGTTTTGGTTTCGGTGCTGTGTGTCTGAGTGCAACAGAGCCCACTTGGAGCTACATCAAGAGTGAAGTCAGCGATGAAATATTGAACTACTGGACCAACTTTTTTTGTGATTAACTTTTTATTAGAACTGGACCAACATCATCGTATGCTGGTCAAAACAAGGGAACTAGGTCACTGTTTGAAAATGAGCTTTGAGGTTTTTAAATTCAGAACTTTGACAACTTGTATTAAAGTTATTAATTGCACTTTGTGAAATACTTAGTGCTGCTTAACGTTAAGGCCTTTCTGTGTCATTTCCACTCTGTTTTTTTTCTGTGTGAACTCCGTTTGAGACGCGGATTATAAACTCTTCACCCTTTGCCTCCAAATATTTAAGGAGGGTTTAGAATTCACATGCCAAGATAAAACCAGCTTGAATTAGACCCCTGGCACTATGACACACTTCATGATACCAGTTACCATTTCAACAAAGACCCTCAGATAAATTTCTCTTGCACAGCCTCGAAAACAAAAGTGACACAGAACAGACCTAACCTGAAAAAATGTACTATATACCCCACATAAAAAAGCTTCCACCTATAGATGTACCTGTACAGCCAACCCCCACTCCCACCTATCTACTGTATCTATCTTTCTTTGTTGATATAGACAGCAAGCATAAACTAAGTCATGCCGATTTCATGTCGCATTGTTGGAAGACGTCCTAGGAGGACAAGCTTAAGCAAGGTTGCCCCACATTTGGTACGTCGCTGCAGCGGCGTCTGACGAATGTGCAAAGCCTACAGAGCAGTGCCCAGGCAAAAGGAAAAAAAAAACTGTTTTCACATCTGCTCAACTCTCTCAACACACAGCCAGTGTTGTTTCAAAATTATCTCTCTGACGGGAACATGAAGTGATTTGTCTCTGCAGCACGCTCCAGTTCAAACGCTATTCCCGACATCTTATCTCTCTTATTGTCTTCTTGTCTCTTGCCAGCAAAATTGACTTTTCATCTTTCTCTGATTCTTCAGAAAAGCTGTGACTGATGCATCAGGACTTAACCTGAAACTCACCAGGAATGTGTCTGCTTGATACACCGCTAATCGCAAACTTCTGTTTATTCATCATCAATGTGAATACATCGTCTTTGATGAGAGTTTCAAATGTCTTCCCCCGTAATTTTTTTGGCTCATCCATCACAGCATGGACCGAATAGTTCTGTCACTGGGTGAACTTCTCCTGCACCCTTGCTTGGAAAGGTTTTCTCATCGGTCTAAGATAAAAGTGATGCGTCCCAGGAACGCCCTCTCTGACTTTGCATTTTTCTCTGCTCCATCATTCAGTCTGACTGATGCCGTTTGCAGAGTTGTTTTTAATTATGCCAAATTACGGGCACTCCCAAATTGAATTTACTAGGGAGTGAATCTCAGCTGTTGAACAATAAGCACTTCTGTTTGTCCCTGTGAGTTTTATTTTCAGGTTTTAGAGCAAAACTGAAAAAGCCCTGTAAAATGGCTGTCCTCTCAGAGACCTTAAAGTTAGGAAGACCCTGAGCTGACTCGTTTGTGTGTCCAATATCTGCACTTTGGTTTTGGTTGTTTTTTGGCTGCATCATCGTGTACTAAAATAAAAACATGAAAGGCTGTAAATCGTACTAAAGAAGTCTCTAAAAGGCCCCCTTGATGGCTGACTTGAGGGTTTTTGGACTATAAGGTTCTGGGGCCTTTTTGAAGTGGAACTTTCCACTAAGGAGTTCCCTTGAGAACCACACACCATTGGAACTTTTTTTTCTGTCTGCATCTGCACCCCCTGAAGCAGGAGCTAAAAAGTCCCTCTCATCAGGGTTTTAGGAACTCAAATAGTTCATAGTTTCAGTTCCAGGCATCCAACATTTCCTAGAACTATGAAGAAGTGCCTGCGGTCTGAAAAAGCTTAAATGCTGCTGACTTGTATTCACCAGCTCAATAAAATCCTTAATTTGGTTTAATTATAAATACAGTACATGAGATTGTAACCTTGAACTTGAAACACTAATAAAGTGTTTTTTTATTTCCTAAGTTGAACAATGTGGGTTTTAGAGGTCAAACATGAAACTCTTGAAGGCAGGCAGTTCCAGTTTGGTGATGAGATTAACTAAACTGGGAGAGAAAAAAAACACAACAAAGAGTTGAAGTCGCATTTTGAAAAGACAAATCCGGGTTACAGCCCTTGAGAAATGACACTCCTTGGAACAGTCAGTAATTTGCGGTAAGTGGGATTAACAAACGCTAATGAACCTGTGATTTGGAGGGTTTTTTAAAGATAGCATTCATTATGCACTGAGGGCTCTTAGAAGTGCTTAAAGATGAAGTGAGGGGGATTCTCTCCATTTCTTTTCATGACTCCTTGGGGAGAAAATGACATTAAGCCTCCATCATGAATTAGATACTGTATCTATTCAAATCACAGCAGTTTCATTAGAGATTTTGATCCTGAAATCTGAATTACATATCTCTTTAAAATCCTTTTAAAGGTACAGTAAGTAGATCTAATTGAAACATCTAAACTGAAGCTTAGAATAAAGCCGTCTCACATGCAAGCAGCAACCTCTGGCCTTGAAAAAATAAGCCAATGTGGAAATGCACAATCCTGCAGTTTATTGAGTTTCTGCTTAATGCTGGCTCCAGGAACACCTGAAGTCACATACACATGACTGGCAAAAAAGCCGTTTTTACAGCATAAATAAATGTTCAAAGCCTGGTACAAAAAGTTAAATAGGTCTAATTAGTTATTGCCATCACTGGCACACACTGTACGAGGGTTGATTAATTCTTTTTCCTTCTCAAAACTCTACCACTGATCAGCCTGCTAGCCTCAAGCAGAATAGAAGCAGACATCATCGGTATAAAAAGACATTTTTATAGAACATGATTACTCGCTGAATGTGCCAATTTTAAAGGTGGAGTCAGTAGCATCGTTTTTTTTTCAAACTGGGCCTCTTCTCTTGGACCCATCGCTCACTGAAGTACGTGGAGTGTACGTTTACTGCTTGAAGCTTACCCACACTGCAAGCTACGGAACGCTAGCACAAGCTAACCAACGGTGTTTGGCATTTGCCTGTCCAACAAAAGTGAACATAAGTTTTACCCTCGTTTTGGAATTAACTTTTTCCACGTGGCATTTCGCCTCACTATGAGTCTTTTTTTCTCTTCTTTGCCACTACGTCCACGTCCGTCATTTTTGCCGTATTGAGTCGCGTCCAATCGCTGAATTGTAGCCACTCCTAAAATTACCTGCACGCCGTCATTGGCTGAGGGAAAGACACAAGCTCCCCACTCAGAAATAGTCAACCAAACACAAAACATGAAAATACGGGACAGGGTCACAGTCACCACCACACATGGTGTACAGTATGGAGGCCCATAAGCGATGGTTGAGCAGCATGACTTTTCTACCATGTATTTATTTTTTCTGAAAAGCTACTGACTCCATCTTAAAAACTTGTATTATCGATCGAGGGTGTGTTTGTTCACGCAAACATGCTCACTGTTTGAGCACTTGAGTCCATTCTTTGTCAGATGCAGGAGGTGAGTCAGGAGACAGTATTTGTCGACTGGGTGCCACAATGTGTTGTCAGAGCGTCGGGGTGGGGTGGAGGGGGGTTGCATCTTTTCCACATGTGTACAGTAACGTGTCTCAGCTGCGTCTGCTCTAAGTTGCTGACAACAAACAACCGTTACAGCTTCTTTTGCACGAATAACAAGAACATATTTTTGAATCAACGTGCAGTGTAGCCATGGCGATGGATCTTTTTTTATGCCTATCCTTTCAGATCTCCGAGTTTTCTGCTGCCAATTAATACAGCAGTTTTCATACTTTTTATTACGGCTTGTTGGCAAGATTTTTGGTAACAGCTAATAAATAAAAGTCTTTCACTCTTTCACAGCCATGACCTACAGCCCGGAGCTACGTTTGGCAATTACTGAGAGTTGTGGGGATTTGTATGCATATCGGCACTGACATTCACGGAACTGCAGGGATTTGAGATGCTCCTGCCAATATTCCCATCACCTCTGATGCCAGCCTGTATGTATTTAATTGAAAAGCAGTGGGAAGGGCTCTGACTTGAAGAAGCCTCACCAACATCACTCATTAACTCCTCACACTCAGAGATGTTTGAGACATCTGACTGCAGCTTGTATTTGGCATGTTCACATACATTAAATGTTCGAATTTAAGTGCAAAAGGTTGAAGAACACAAAGGTTGGTTCCTGGCGTTCTCTGTTGACCACGCTGCCCCCACATGTGTGTATTCACATGAGTATGGTGCGTAGGAATTTGTGAGTGTGTGTGTCTGGATATATGAGAGGTCGGGGAGGGGGGGGGGGGGCAGGGGCAGGTATCAGGGCTGAGTAGGGAGGTGAGTGTTGCCTCTCCTGTCTGCCCCTGGGCTGTCACAGTGTGGTGTGATGTCCGCTCTCAGTCTGTTCTCACGCCAAGGATCACACTGAAAACACACTCTTCTTCTCCCCACCGGCCTAAAATCTCAGTCACGCACACAGCGAAAAATATGTCAAGCGGAAACAATCGGATGATCGATGTAATTGTCCAAAAATGTCAGGGTTAATTGTAGATAAGGTGATTTTATGTTAATTGTTTTCTGTGGCTAGCCGCTCATCTGAGAAAATTTGCTGGCTTTATACTTTAGGGGTGGGACAAAATCTAGATACAGCAATGCACTGTCATCCTGACTCGTTTGACGCAATTATCAAATCAACGTCACTACTTTATGACATTGTGGTGACATATAACATGTATGAGGGTTAAGTGAAAATTGGTTCATTGGCCAAATCAGAAGTTGACAGCGGGATAACGTTGGACTGCAGTGAAAAGAAGTTAAAGGATAAAGTGTGATGAAAGGTGAAATTACCACATCGTTGTGGATAAATAGCTGAATCCTGCACTTTCCAAATTAAGGGGCATTTTCATATTTGCAGTTATTCAGATTTTGTGATGTTTGCTTTGAGATTTTTTCAATATCAAAGAATTTCTGTGTCGTAATATCTTTTCTTTGTTCTTTTTTTCTGGCCTCGTGTCATGTCCTTGGTTTCTATGTGATTCCCACCCCTATAGATAACAAACTGATCCTCTTGAGGATTCCTGCTCTTTCTATCCTTAGCAACAACAATTCCTCATTGTCTTACCCCTGCAGATGTACAGAGGCGACATAGCAGCTCCAGTTGTATGTACAGTACATCTGTGTACACACAGGGTTGGGGGGAAGTGGAGTTGCATTCAAGTTCAGGGCCGTGATAATTGTTACATTTGCGCCGCGGCATGGCTGGTGTCAGTTACATAAGACCCCCCCCCCCACCCCCCCCTTTCCATTGTGTAACTGTGTTTATTTAGTTTTCCAGCAAATAGTTCGGTAAAGATGTGAATGCGGTAGAAAGACTCGGGAGGATACACAGGCCTCTGAGGTGGAGCGGATGAAGTATTTTGTTGGCACTGCACTTGGAAAAAAGACATCAACAGTGTTGGGAAATGCTCTTGGGACTGCACGGGGAGGTGCAACGTAGATTATTTTCTTCTTCTTTTTTTTTTTTTTCATTCATGTAGGGGAATGCTATGCTAGTTCTTTCATTACTTATAATGTGTTTCACTCTCCAGGTGGAAAGAATGTTTTTGGGATATCACTCCTCTTGTCATGCCACAGCAGGATACCCTCCCCGGTTGTTTGATCCCATCTTGCTTTTGTAGGTAACTTTTTTTGAGCTTTTTGTGTTTATACAGATTCCCCCTCAGAAGTATTTTGATACCTAAAACCTCCCACAGCACCTGGGATTGTCTGATGATGGATGTTGTATTTCAGTGAATATGACAGGAGGCTTAGGGTTAGGGATATTCATTGCAATTCAAAGTATGTATAGTACTGTAGATACTGTAAAAACTGGGGTAATCAAAGCCGCTGAGGGAGACTTGGATTAGCTCAGCATCCCAGATCTGTGGGTTCATTCAGTCCCTTTTAACTGGATAAGAACCACTACTACTGCCACGCATCATTTGACGCCAGCTAGCCTCTTTTGGCTGGAATCGCTTTGCAACAACGTACTGTATAGTTACAGGAAACAAAAAAAAAAAAACTGAACCACTACATGCATATGGCTGAGGCCCGTGTCCACCCTTGGAAGCCCAAAGAGGTCGGCGTTTGGAGCGAGGGGGGGAAATCAACTCTGACAGAATGACAAGCTTCTCCGCTTCTTAGCGCTTACCATAAACTCATCTAATTGCTCTGGGTCTCCAAACCCACAATAAGAAGTCATCCGCTGGGGCCCGGAGCCGTGGGAGGCTCCAGCAGACTTCCGGAAAATGTGAAAGAGGAGAGAAAAGCTCACACGTGCGCACACACACACACACACACACACACACACACACACACACACACAAACACACACACACACAGAGGGAGTTTATCTTGAACAAAATCAACCTACTGAAGCACATACATTCATATTTGCTTCTAATTTTGTGCATGACTGCTCCTGAGAAGATGTTTGATAGCCCAGAGCAAAGGAGCATGTGTTTCTCTATATGCACGTGTGTTTTATATAAGCGTGCCATTGTATCTTTGTCATAAGAGCAGGTAAGTAATAAAATCGCTGCAGGGGAGCGATCACACTCTGCCGCTCTCTCTCTCTCGCTCGCTGCCCCGGCTCCGCTGGAATCAGGCTTGGCAGGTGATCACAGGTCAGGGGCTGCAGGGTCAGCAGGCAGACTGATGGACTGGAAACCTGTTGGGCAGAAGAGGATGTTCCGATCAGCTGGTCAGCAGACTGGATCAGCACATTAACACTGCTGGAAGCCTGATTGCCAATATCGGCCTGCTTAACAGGTCAAACAGTTATATCACTGACTGGCCCTGGATTTGTTCCAGCGAGAGTGTTTGCCTTTTATTTGTAGAGATCTGTAGCGGATCTAGGCCTGAGACTGATGAATTTAAAATGATTAAATGATTGTTTTGAATATTTATTATTAAGAAACTTGTTTTGGTTGCATTTTTTTGTCCATCAAAACTGTCCTAATCACAAGGGAGTGTAGGTGTTTGTAGTCAAGTTAACATCAAAATGCAAAGTCAATTTAAGCAGACTTCTACACTTGCTTATACTACTTGCCTCTGACTTAGCCATTACATGAGGTAAGATAGGATCAAAGCCAGGAATGAACTTGAAGTGTGCTGATGTCAGAGTTCAACAGGATGTAATCAGGATAATTCAACTCGAGCGAGCGGGAGGTGGTGGTGATGTTTATATCCGACAATTGGTGCATGACCGACCGTAGACCGTCTGCACACGACCAATACGATCTCTGTGCATGTAACCTTTTTTTTAACCTTTTGCATTTCTTTCATCATTTGTTCACTTGTGTGTTCGTCTCAGCTCTTTTGTTAATATTTTGAATCTGCCAAACAACACATAGTACTGATATGAAGACAAATATTCTCATTAAAGCCTCATATAGCATACCCTGCCTCTCCGTCCGCTACTTCTGCGTCGTTCTTTTTGAATCATGTCTCGCGTCAGGAGACCCCGTGCCCCCTCTTCCTGTCCGACAGGGATAGTGTCCCGCTTTGAGGTGCATGAGTGAACAACCAGTTCAGGGGGATTTTCAGGAGTGCATGTGTGAAAACGGCTAAGGTAACATACAGCATACACACAAGGTGGTACATATTTGTATACAACACTAAAAATGCACCAATCCTCAAAATCAAATGAACTATTTTTGGGCATTTTATCTTGAAACATTGTCGACATAATTAACCATCATCCAAATTCTTTAATGATTAGTCTTCTTCAGTCGACTGGGATTATTTGGCTGGATAATGATTTAAGTAGGTGTTTGTGGTTACATCTGTTTTCCCAGTTACATCCCCTAGTTGTAAGAGATACCGAGATGAATAACTGACAAAGCAAAAGAACCGTCTATGACTCAGGGGGATCTGTTAATGGCTTGAAAGGTGCTGATGACGCAGATAGCCTGAAGCTAAAAAGGCTCTGAAAGACCTAAATGAGGTTTGTTTTGATCTTTTAGCCTGAGGGTTGCCTTATGAGAGGACTTATAATTCTCAGCGGAGGCCCAGTGAGACTGAAATATAGCCAAGTAGCTCCAGTAATGTTTTGGAGACGGTACAATGTCTAGCAGATGCAGGGGTCATTACAGCGGAGCTATTAGGAAGAATCTGCCATCCTTCCCTCACTCGTAATGGGACCATTTCCCTCTTAGCGCTAACTCTCTCCTAAAGGTTGATGTGCGCTGGAACCATTGCTTTAAATAAGATTGAAAATTCAACCGGTGTCACTTTGTGGAAACGGTCAGATTCTGCAAGAAAAAGCTAGTTTGACAGCTCTGAGATAATTACATAATATTGTTGATATGCATAGCAATTATTCACCATAAGCTGAAATGTCAGACAGCATTAAAGAGGAGGAATTTTTGTAGCTGATTGCATCTTTTGCAGTCCGCTCAGAGTATGTAACTTTAGTTCTGCTGCAGAATCAATTAATCTGAGATGGACCGTTGGGAAATCTGCTCACAAAATGGTTGTCTAAAGCTATAAATCACATTATACAGTGAAACGTGTCTGCAGAAAGAGCAACATGTGATTGAGAGGAGTGTGCAGGTCATGTTTTGGGTCTTGTTGGCCAGAGATAATGTGCCCAAACCGCACTCAGAGCTTCTCCCGGCAATAGCAGCTGCGAAAATAGGAGCAAAAATCAATAGCACAGGGCTTGAGCCGTTTCTCCTATAATCATATCTGTTGTTTTAGCCGACAGTCTTGGTGAAGCCCGAGATTTAGACGCACTCACGGCATACGCAAAAAAACAAAAATGAATTCAGAAGCTGAAGTTTACAAACGGTGAGTCAGGCCAAAGTGAAAGGAACAGGTGATGTAAACATGAGAGTTTAGTTGTAGTTTTCAAAAATGTGTCTTTTCCACAATTGGAGCAGTACAGCAATGTGGAGGCAAATCATGTACTCCTCCTCTGAGTTATTCCTTTAAGCAAACAAGCTTGGTACTCAAAGTGATGTGTAATTTGTAATCTTCAAAGGTATTGAAGATGTTCAACTAGAATAGTTTTCCAGATTCTCGATACTTCAACACTTTCACTACCACATGATTCAACGGGATATAATCTCCATTATTTTAATGATCCATCCATAGAGTGGGAAAGTACAGAAGCTTTAAAAAAAAAAAAAAACTAAAGATCTCTGCTCATAAATCAACCAAAAGCTGCTGCTAAAAGCAAGAGAGAGAGTGACTAAATTGCAACCTTACAGTGGCACCATTTCAGTACCGAAAAGTCGGCAATGTATTTGTGCAATTTGACTGTGTGCAGGAGTTTGCCTGCAAGTTTTGGGAGTTAACACCAAAAAATGTCCCATTATTTGGTGCCCTGGACTTGTATTTTTGTTGCTGTGTTATCGAAACAGGTATGGATATCATTTGATCATTGTCTAGGGGCAATGTCTTGTTAAGATCCCTGAAGTTATTGGTTCTATTATACCAAAACTTGGAGCTTCAGTATCCACAGTATAGTTATATAAGAAGTAATGAAAGGTATGAAGAAACAGATGTTCCCATTTTTTGTGAAGCATCGTCAATGTTTTTTTCCAATAATACGCTTTTTGCTTGAACTTTGAATGTTACTGGCTTAGACTACACACTTAAACATGAACATTAGCAGTCTGGAAGGAAGCATTGAGAACCCGCCGAGCTCTTCTTCACATGTTTAAACCCTCCAACAGCACCCTCAAGCCCACCCCGGACAAACAAACATAGAAGAGACGGATAAATACACAGATGCTTTCCGAGGCAGACAGATTAAAACACAGTGATATGAAAGAAAAACAGGCCAACAACAAAAAGCCTACACTCTTAGAGAAGTATCCCATGCACTCTAAATACAAAGCTGTACACACAGACATCCCTTCCAGACACACACACATACAGGCCGGTGTGTCCCAGCATGCAGCAGCCAACAGACCTCTTTGTGTGTTTCCTGTTGGCTGAGTCCGTGCTCGTTGTCCAGCCATAACAGACCGCACACTTCCTCCCTGTCACTGCTCTGCCACGGGATGCTATTGATTGACCTTTTGAAGCTGTGTGCACTTGTGTCTGCTTCACATGTTAATACAGTGAAAACCTGAAAAGCCAATTATCTGATTGCTGCTTTCCCTCATGTTCCTGTGAGAGATTTCTATAGATCTGCCAGGAGTCATTCAGAGAGCATGAGACTTAAAGTTTTGGAGCAATGGGGACAGAACGATCACAGTACCAAAATTGAAAACCTCGATATGATTTTAGTAAAAAAGATAAAGATGATCAAACAATACCTGTTTTGATACCATGGCAACAAAATATAGAAGACCTTGGCACTCAATTTGGGTTCTTTTCTTGTATTTAATCAGACAAATTCCTCAACACTCCTTCGCATGCATCAGCTTTTGATAATAATATGACTCAAGCTCTGTAGGCTTTGTTAAAGCCATGGTACTTTTCTTTATGATGGATCATTCAAATATTAAAGGTTGTACCGTTTTAATAGTTGTGGTATCGAAAAGTAAGGAAGTTTGGAACATTTTGGCGACCTTAGTGCCATTTAGTGTACAGGCCCATGTAGTGGGATATCAACAATTGAATACAAAAAGTGTAAAATGTGGTCCACACACAAAACAGAACCAGAAAATAAATATGAAGATATTTCTGTTTAAGAGTTTAAAAAATCTGGAAAACTTCAGAGTTGTAAGTGTTCACATTTAAGTTCCTGTTCCATTTAGAAAATCAGTATCGTGACTGAAAAGTGTGACCAATGTGAAGTATGCAAGACTAAGCTGATCAGGAACTTTATATTTTTTAAAGTAGGGAGACATTTCCGCCTCATCTGTCGTAATCTAATATGGAACGTCAGAACTTTTGATCTGATGCCTGCGTGATATTTTAAGCTATTGCACTCTTTTCTTCCAACCTACAGTTTACCCACAACCCCCTATTCTTTGTAGCCATTATTGTATGTGCATCAAGCATTTGTATAATGAGCCATATTGACATTCAGTTTTATATTCTCATAGTTTAATAAAAATCACTTTATTGCAGTTTTACAGTCAGAATCCATCAGTTTTTAACTGACGACAAAACAGACGAACGATGTTTCATATCCTCCCGGTTGAATGGTAAATGGTGAATTGACTTGAGCTTGTAAAGCCCTCTACTAGTTCTCTGATGACTCAAAGCGCTTTTACACTGCAAATCACTCCCAGTCATACTCATTCATAAACCTCCGACGAAGAAGAAGAAGTGGGAGGAACTTGGGGTTAAGTGTCTTGCCCAAGAACACATCTGACATGTGGCAGCAGTAGCTGCGGATCGAACCCCCCGACCTTCCGGTTGAGAGACGACTGACTATCAGTGGATGCCAGTGGTTGTCCAGATAATTTATAAAGTATATTCTGACCTGGACTTTTTCATCTCTAATATCAATATTGTTCACAGTCCAACGTGCAACTCGAGATGCTAGAACTGAGTCAGTGTTTAGAGACAACGTCAGTGACTGGACTTCTTGCTGCACTTATATACACATGTCTGTATAAAGAGTTCAATCAAAAGCTAAATTGTCATCAGATGGATGGTTGGGATCCAGGGTTGCATTATTGCAGATGTGGTCAGTCTTCTTTAGACCAAACACAGACTGTGTTCCTGCACACAGACAATCGGAATGACAATGTTGTTTTGTTTGGAAATTAGTCTGAAGATTTCAGAAATTTGGTCCGAAGAGAAGTGAAATATCCCTGCAAATAGGGGATTGATTTCAATACATTTGGCAAAAAGTATTCTTGGAGCAAAGATGATTTACCCTAATGACACTGGAAATCCAAGACTTTGTTTAGTGTCCCCAATAAATCTAATTTCTTTGAGATTAATAAAACACAATGCAAATATCAAACTCCATTTGTAGGCAGTTTGCTCTAAAGGATCATGGTTACTGTAGTATGGACACATCCATCCATCCATTATCTTTACCGCTTTTCCTGTTCTGGGTTGCGGGAGGCTGGTGCCGATCCCAGCTGTCATTGGGCGAGAGGCAGGGTACACCCTGGACTGTTCACCTGTCAATCACAGACAGACAACCAGCCACACTCGCATTCACACAATTTAGCGACACAGTTTACTGCAATGCAACTTTGTTCTGTTGTTTTCATGCAAGGCAGCTCATTTTCTTGTAACTATTATCCCATTAATGTTCATCTATTTTCAGTTCTCTGAGGATTGTCCTGTAGAGAGTCTTTATCAAATCAATCCCCCACTGTATGCTTTCATTCGACAGCAAGCACCAAACATCTATCACGGCTCTGTTCTCCTTCCATCAGGCCTCTGAGGAGTTTGGCACCTGATTTCCTTTCATCACAACATGATTAAACCCCTAATGTGACTTTCCCTCTTCACTCAGAATTCACTTTGCAATTCCACTATATATAGCAAGGTGGGGAAAATATCTTTGACTGAAGAGCTTGGGTGCCACTAAAGGCATTATATTCATGAATACCAAATGAGACACAGCGATGTTTTGCAGCTTGTTCTGACATTTTCTGTAATTGAGGTTGTAGCACTCAGGGTACTGTAAGTGATCCTCTTATTTACTGAGATGGTAATGGATGTAACCCACTCTGACTGCAGAGAATCAGAGTGAGAAACAGACAGTGATAATGTCATTTTATCACACCTGTATCTGAACTCCAACGCTTGTAGTGCAGCAGTTTTTCTCATAAGGAAATATATCTTTTCTTCATCTGGTCCTGATAACTGGATGATCTGGCAAGTAGGTTGGCGTAATATGGTTTGTTGTAATTCAAGTTTTGTCTCATAAAACAAATAGGGTTTGTTAACATTCCAGGAGGAGCTGCTTGATGCCTTTCAGATTAAAACCCAGAGTCAAAATCGTAATAACTAACCACTCAAATCTGTGTTGAATAACATTCATAACTATAAGAAAACCTAGATTAAAAAACAGATCATTTCTCATGATCGTGTGGGCCAGGCCAATCACATTTGGATTGACATCTGCCTGGCTCAAAGGCAGAATCAGAATATAACAGCCCAGATTTCCGAGTCCAAAATAGAGTTTAGAAAGAAGCGACCCTTCCATGTGAAAATATTAATTTAAAAGATTGTCTGTATAAAACATGGACGTAGCCTCAGTGATGTCACCCACTGCTTTCCGAAGAGGCTTTTTGATGGTGGCACCGTATTCAAATGCTGACTATCTAACTGTCTATCAAACTATTAACGGGCACAGAGGTGGAGCTGAGGCGGGCCTTTAGCCTCCTGACAAACGACTACAACGTTGCCCACCTGTCTGTCAACTTAGCCACGCCCCTAATTATGCACATCTTTTGGCCTTAACAGAATCAAAACTGATGAGATATGGAAAAAAAACTTATGAGTTCCAAAATACAATGCTGTACTAAGCACAGTTAGAAGTTAGCATACACATACAGTTTAGCTTAGATGCTCATGTTTGTCCTCAAAGCTATGAAAGTAACGTTAAATGATGACTCTGAAGCTGTCCATTGTATTTTGTTGTTACTACAGTAAGCTAAGCTCCCCCACACACCGTTCAACACTTAAAAAAAGCAACCTTCAGTTAACTCACACAGTCAAAAAGACGAAAAGAAAACGCCATCGGTCATCACCTGCAGCCGTCAGTACTTGGCCGACATTTGATGTAAAAAAAAAGCAGCAGCAATAGATTAAGATAAAGGGGATTGATTAGGTGTCAATCAAACAATCAATCAAAAGTTAGGTGATATTATGCAGAAGTTATTGATCCCTTCTTCTTCTACTCTTTTATTCTAGTCTTTGTTTCTTCTACTCTTTTATTTTAGCTCTTATTTCCAATGACTCATTTAATGATAAGGTTATTAATATTCAAGAACAACCATGTTAAATTTAAACATAATATCAGGACATTTTACTGAACTGAAATGGTAATATTTAGAATCTGGATTTTTTATTCCTTTAGATACTTTCTAAACCCTAAATGATATAATTAGAAGGTTATGGGTTTGGTTTTCCAGAAGCTTCATGGGTTCCCCCTTCAAATATTTATGAGCCTTGAACTTAGGGGGCAGGCATTACGTCAGCCCTGACACGCTAACCTACCTTCTCTCACTCACTCTGACACACACACATACACACACAGCAAGTTTTCTTTGGCACTTTAAATATAGTGCTTCTCTGGGGCAGGTTCCTTCGTAGAGGTCAGGGAAGCCTTATCCATCAAACCCAATCAGGTAACATCAGACTTTCCCCTCTGACCTCTGTGAGAGGACCTGAACGCTCCACGTCTGTGCAGACTTCTATCTGTGAGAAAGAGATGACATCAGCCCCCCTATCTGCTGTGAGACACTTCCTCAGCACACAGCACAGACCAAATATCCCCATCCTCCACTCCGGTCTCCTCTTCTGCTGCCCGCACATAAACAGTCTGAGCTAAGTCGGACAGCTCAGCTCAACTATTTGGCTTTGAATTTACTTCATTTATAGAAAAGACGACAACATGTATTACTGTTTATCTGCAGAAATTCAGAGACAGCCTATTTACATGTAAGGCTGTTTTATAAAGAACATTGTTAATGGAATAGGACAAGTCATTCACACCCTCAGAAATGCTTCCTTCAGTCTTTGTTATCCTTGTCAAACAATTGGTCAGAAAAACAACATAACCGCAACATTTTCTTTGGAACTAATAACATTGCCAGTCTGCAGACTGATTTTGTCCTACCCTGTGTACAGTTGAATTACAACTAATAATGACACTGTGCTCAAGTTCCTTGCTACAATCAGAAAACAATGTTACCAGGCAGGATGCACAGTCAGTCAGACTTTCATATCGCTTTAAAATTGCAGGAGAAAACTCTAAAATTATAACCATAACTGTAGCTGCAACCATAGTTTTCTTGTGCAGTGGTTGAAGATTTCTGACATTTTTTGATGAGTATTAAAGATGTCCGGAATTACTAAATAAAAACCCCACTTCTAATACGATAGAATTTTCCTTTAAAATTCTCAATCAACAACTTTTCTGATTTATCGACCTCCTTGAAGGTCAAAGTTAAAAATAATATGACCTTCAAACGCAGAAGAGGTGCATTTGAAGCTGCCATGAGGTTTCAACATCTTCACTCTCCCTGAAGGAAAACAACTCAACTTCCCTGCTGTAGTCACTTCTTCTCTGTATAAGACACAAACACGGACCAGCGGCATGATAGACTAAACGAACCAATCCGACTGTAACGGGAAGTGGAAATGAAAACTAATCAGAAAGAGTTGGGGGTCTAGTCAGGAAAATAAGGTCAGAAGGCTCTCTCTCTCAGTCACTCACTCTCTCGCTCTGTTGTCGTTGCATGCTGCCCCTTCATCTCGTCTCTTTTTCTACCTCTCTGGCACTCGCTCGGCCTCAATCACAGCACCTGCTTTCCCCATCATCTCTCCGTAGCCGGCCCACTCTGTGCGGAGCGAGCGCTGTGCTGTTCTACGGCCCGCTGACTTCAAACATGAGCTACTCCAGGAATGATAATGACAGAAACATGCCTGGAAAAATCAGATATTCCTCCAAAAATACACTCTGCTCTTTGTGTTGCTGGACTTTGTTCCTTTTTTTTCTGTTGTGTTTGTGAGCGTGTTGTTGGCAGGAGATGGGGTTTTCAGCTCGCTGAGTGATTGATAGATGTTCTCTTTTACCTGTTTACTGGTGTTTGGATGTAATGGGCTGAATGGTAAGAGTCCAACTAGGCAATAACAGGTATTGGTCTATCCTGAGAAGCACACCTGTCCCCTGCCAGAGCTGGAGAGTTATATACACACACACACACACACACACACACACACACACACACACACACACACACACACACACACACACACACACACACACACAGCCTGTGAGACATTCCCACTGTGCTCCATTTCACATTCCAACCCTCTGACAGCATGTCTGCTTTTATATGATCATATTCAAGGTTTACAAAAAAATAAATGACACGTTTAGTTTAAAAGGACATGTTTGTTTTTGTTTGACTGTCCGATAGATAATGGTCTTTACAGTTACACAGACCTCCAGGCAGACCACACTGCGGCTCCATCACCGCGTCTCCATCGATCCCCTTATTATTGATTTTTGGAAAGATTATATTTTATGTCCTCTGTGAAATCATGTGGCATTTGGTTAGGTCATACTCACAGAAAATCATATGCAGACTGATGGGGATACTGGAAAGAGTGCAGCAATAATAAACTACAATTAAATGCACAATTTCACATTATAGACTCAAGCTCAATTACTTTTGACTCTTTTACTGCAAAGTACAAGTTAGAAATACATTACATAGTGACACATTGGCCAAAACGACGCACTATGTCACATAGTGTTAATCAAGCGAAACATATATTACTGTTGCTTTTTTTTTTTCTCTTAAGTTTGAACAATTTGATTTTGCTTACTGCTGAGTTTTCAGTTTTGTAAAACTAATGAGCAAGCCTGAGCTCACTTTCTCGGAACAAAAATCTCTTCACCCTTTCCTGACTCCTACTTTAATATCCTGTACTTTTTGATTATTTTCTTTCATGAGAAGTTGGACTTAAAAGTGATAGGCCTACTCATTTTTTCCCAAGAGACCTGTATAGTAACCCAAGTTCCAGTGGGAATGAATCCAGTGACACTGGCAAAGCTTGTACTGGTATTTTGTTTGGTGCAGTATCCAAAAACCATGCATTATATTGCTTTAACTCCAACAGCTTCACAGACAGACATTGTTAGCACCTGCTTTGATTTGAGCAGATCCTTTGTTACACAGATTGTTACTTCATAATATTTCTTGTAATGAAAAAAATCCCAGGCAACATTTGCTGAGATTACTGCTTGTTGATGTGAGTTAACTGCCTTCATCACCTATGGAGCCATGGAAGAGAGATAGCTACTGATAGCTAAACCCACGTTATAACACCAAGGTCCAATGACTAAGCAGTTTTAGAGAAAACAAACCCTGACATATTCAAACTAGCCTTTATCGCATGTCAGTAATTAAGACTTTCTTATTCCACTTCATGAAAGGTAGCTAATTAGCCTTCCTTATGTTATCAAGCTAACTAGCTTCCTTTGTAAAAGTAAGTTGGGAAGACTACAAGCCCACATCACATTAGCAATGTAGAGCAACCAGCCCTAACTTTATTTAAAAACAATCTTAACATATGCGTGACTACTGTCCTTCCTTACGTTAGCAGGACCAAGCTAGCTGCCTTATTGCAAAAGAAAGCTAGTAAGCCTGCTACCCTTCATTACATTACACTTACAAGTGTACTAACAAGCTTCCACTTAAAAACAATGAGCTAGTTAGCCTTATTTCCTACCATCCAATTTCCAAGTAAAACACAACTCTAATTAAGCCTTGATGTGTGTCAATGCTTGAATGGCTGTACAGATCCATGACATACTTCAGACAAGGTTCAAGGTAAACTTTATTATCCCAGAGGGGCAATTTACTTTATAGCCAGCCTTGAATAAAACAAGAAAAAAGTGAAATGCACACCAAAAGCTGAAAATGACTCTCTCAGTAATGCTTGTTGAAAATCTGTCTCGGTCAATACAATGCTGGAAAATGTACTCTTTGGACAGGGTCACTACATTTATATTAACCTAGAAAAACGATTTGAGATATCTGTGGAAATTGAAGGTGAGAGTTCTGTCAGAGACATTTAAGTGGAGCGCGGACTTTGTGAGCCGCTTTCAAATATGATGGTTGTGAAAAGATTATCTCTGCAACGCTGACATGTGAAATGTCAGTAAGCCTTGAAGTCTCATAGATCCGATTTGTTCATGTGAATGGCGCTTCGACCATATATGAGTGTGAAAGCTTGGGCAGACTTCAGCAGTTACGTCATGCTTGTCAACATGCCGGCCATGTTACAGATAAACCTGCTAACAGATGGGAAGTCACGCATCGCTCCCAGGAATGCTCTTGTCATGTCGGCACAGCATCAAGGTCTCTGCAGGAATGTATCAGTGCCCTCCACCATCACCTGCTCGGCGCTGGTCAGCATGACTGATCGACACGGAAATGGCCAGTTTGACCATAGAAGGCTCTGGTGCCAGTATGGATAATGACTCATGACTTTTGTATACTTAGCTTCAGACAGACTCATAGATCAAGAATTCATGCAGAGAACACCTGTTGTTTCCTTGGATCTTTTAAGGTTACTGGTTTTTGTTTTGCGGCCCCTTAAAAGAAAGCGTTGATGATCATGACATTAACTTGCAAGTGCCTGACAAAAATAATTTGTTGTTGGTATTTGGCACCTTCCACAAGGCAACTGGACTTGGTTAAGGGTCTTGAAAACGTTTTTTTGGCCTGTCATCTAAGATGTATTCTATCGATTGACTTATCTTTTTCACATTTTATGTAGCAAATGTAGCCGACATTTACAAAATACTCTTCCATTAGTTTGCCATTTATGAAGGTGGTTCAAATTTAATGAAACCATCCCATTGACCAAGCACATATCATATCATATTTTCTGACCCCGTAGCAGCTCTCGGCGAAGCCAGTAGAAGTCAGGAATTACCCTAACTAGAATGGAAGAAGTGCCATATATGGACCCTAGCAAAGAAAGTAGTGAGAGTCAGAAAGGGAAGAGGGCAGAATGACTTATTTACCAGCTATTCTATGACGCGGGCGGTGTACTACAATAAAACAACAGGAATGTGAGATATGTGTACATTCCAGCTGAGGAAAATATCCCATTGTTGCTGTTTGTTGAACAATACCATATTTGATCACCTACTTAGTCATGAGCTTTGCTTTTGTCCTTAGGAAATCTGTTGCGCTGGTAAAGCATTGTTTATTCAAGGTTGGATGTAATGGAAGTGGAATAACAATTATGAAACTGCTTCGTTCTTCCGCCTCGATTGTGATTCCCTCTCAAGAACCGTGACTAATGGAACAGAAGAAATCCTTGATTGACACAGAATGACATTTCGCATGCAGCTCCTTCCATTGTCCCAGACGTGTTTATTTTCTTCTTTTCCTGCTGGCTTGTGGAGGAATTTACTTTTTTCTCAGAGGAAATACAAGCATAAGGCTTAGCGTTTACAATGGGCCGATTTTTGGTGTTGGGCCAAACCTCCTTCCTAAATCGGAAGAGATTATTGTGAAGCCAAATTCCTCGTCATTCGTCCCATAGTTTGTCAGAAGAATCCACATTTTCCTCATCTCTCCAAACCATCTGCATAATCCTCTCGGATCGGGTCCATGACATCATCGGGGTGATAACGACATGAGAGCCGCCGGCTTCTTTGGGGAAACTCTTAAATAGATTGGGCCAGAAATCATAACAAAGTTTAAGGGATTTGGAAAGGTTTCGCAATGATGTACAAAAAGACTGTTTCTGTCAGATCTTTTTCCTTTATGGCGCATTAGAACATTTGGTCCTGGTTTCCAGTACTTATAGCAAGGTCATACTCGGCCCATTAAAGCAGAAGTTCATCTGTGGTTCTTTGTGAATATAGATCCTCATCCTCAAACAACACATAGGGTCCAACAGTCCTCTTTTCTCCTGACTATGTTTCAACTTCACTTGCAGTCAGCTGTCAGTCAACTTTGAAGCTGAATGTGTTTTAGATTTTAGCCCCCTAATGGTTAATAACATCATCATATGATTCAGTTCAACTTCTTCATTTTGTAATCTACTATATTATGCAACTGTCTGATTCCTCGAACCCTCCAGCGGGGGGGGTTTTGGTGTCTGTAGAGACTCTGATTGAATAACTGTTACTGAACCAGCAGGGTTACGATTTGTCACGGAAATTAACCACGGTTTGAACTCTCTTGAGAAGAGCCGGGTTCATCTGAGTTTCAGCCGTCTGTTCTGAGAGCTTAGCTGCAAAGAATTATTTTATTAAAGATTGACTGGATAGGGCAAAAATATGTCAAATGAATCCTTTTTTCAGCGTGTTTTTCACTGTCCAGAGAAATGTTATAAACTGTGTCCAAAGGATTTTAATATTTTACATAAGCATTGGATTAAAAAACAAACATTGTTTTGGTCATATCACTACTCTATCTTTACACTCCATTGGGTGTCTGTCCCTCCAACATGCATATTTGTGAGAATCTTCATAGTGACACAAGTTTCCTCTCAGAGCACAGACAGATAGGAGCTGAACTCATAAGATGTCTCAAAAGGAAACAATGAAAATCATATTTAACTGGCCCTGCTACATGTCAACTGTGTTGATGTTTTTCAGTGCCAGCGTTTGCTCTGCTGTACTCGTTGCAGCTCTTCTCTTTGTCACCTCAGTCATTTGAAGCGACTGACTGCCGGTCACTTTGTCTCATGGTGTCACTGCTGGTGTGAGGACACAGAAGAAGCGTGTCAAGTGTTTTGCGCCATGCATGGGTATGCTCTTCAGACCAATGACTTCATGGCCTGAGCAGGGAGGTGGGGGGGCTAAACTTAGTCTCGACCCTAAATGATCAGCCTTTGTCCATCACACACAATGGTATTTGCCATCATGTACAGCTATGACCTGTGACTCCAAAGGGAGGCATTCATGTTGGCATGAAGTCAGCACACTTGTATGTGTGCCTGAGCAGCTGTTGATTAGACAGTGTAGGGTTCGACTCAGGCTGAGTGTATGCACGTGAATGCCTGTCTGATTATATATGCATGCATGGCTCTGTGAGCGTGTTCTGTCTGTTTGGAGTGCTGCATGTGCCCTCTTGACCTCGATGTTGAACCCTGTGGCCTTGCCCCTGTAAGGCAGAACGCAGGGCATGCTTTGCCTCTTTTGTGCTTGCCATAATGACGACACTTTCGGTGGGTTGTTCCTGTGTCACGTTTATTCAAAGGTCTGGCTCTCCTAATCAGTATTCTGTTTCAGACGTGCAGTTGTGTCTGAAGTGCCGTGATTGGATCTGACAGGCCGCCAGCTCCCTTTGGTGAACCTCCTGTTTTAGTAGCTCTCATATGACACTTTAGTTTTCTGACAGCGATGTCCTTGAAGAAGTTGCAGAACATTTTTAACAGTGTATAAATAGAACTATATAGCACAACACACATAAGTCATCAATGAACTAGCTGTATAAAGTGCTCGTCATCAGTAGGGTGGTCACGATACAAGAATTTTAAACTTCAATATGATACAAGCAGAATCAAACAATATATTTCGATACCACAGCAACAACAATAAAAGTCCTAGGAACCCAATTTTGGGTAATTTGTTTTGCTTTTTATTCTCACAAATTGAATCCATGTATGTGGTCAAAATAAAGAGTGAATATCTGTAGTTTATTCAAAGCTTGGGTACTTTTGGATACTATTGTTCACTAGAATAATGGAGATTGTGTCCTTTTTAAACTTGTGGAATCAAAAAGTATTGACATATTGATCATTTTGACAACTTTAGTCATCAGTGTGTCTGTTTTTTCATGAGATGAGTTTTGTTTTAAACTCATCTCATTATTAACTGTCCCAATCTTATGGTTTAAAGTCCCATTAAGCCGCCACTAAAATCTAGGTGAAAATAAATGTTGATAGATATAACAAATCCTACACCGAAAGACCATTTCTTCAGATTGTGAGGATGGAGCGAGAAACATTTTGATTGACATCTGCCTCCGTTTGATTGACACCTCCTGGGACATTCTGCACAGCAATTGGGCTTTTGACAGTCGGGACAGTGCAGCCCTCCACATCATGTTGGAGTTGTGTCAGTCACTATCAGAAGAGGTGCAGATGCCCTATCATCTCAAAATGATTCATTATTACTGGTCACTAAATGGTAAGTTACAAACTGCATTTCTGTTCATATCTAAGCTTATACTTTAAACACTGGCTGTGATGCACCTTTTTGTCAAAGATTAGATACAACGATAAATGATGGCTCTGTTGCTTTAGCTTGTCTTTTTCTTCTCTACTTTCTAAATATGGTTCTAGTGTAGTCCTAAGTACTTGCATCATTAATATTATGTATTTTAACATAGTAGTATATATGGGCGGAGCATACTACTACATTTATTATATTTGCCAAAAGGTGACCAATCGTGACAGATTTTCTGACCAATCCCGAGATCTTAATTTTGGGTCGTTGAGGGAGGCAAGCCGGGCCAGACACCAGTGACATTCAAATGCTAATTACAGCCATTGGAGGTGAGAACCTGGGTACCTTTGCAACAAGTATCGGCACAGGCAAACTTAATAGTAAACTGCCATTAACTGCTGGGAATCATGGAAATTCCCGGGCATTTACAGGGCAGATAATCTCTTTTTTCATGCAGTGTTGACTGCAGATTAAAATGTGTTTATATATCTATAGGTGCTTCTGGGGTATTTACATTTTTGTACATAGGACAGTTTATTACAAAATAACTCTTGCAGGCTCTTACGGACTTGAACTTGAAGCTGTTGCATGTATTGGAAAAAAGAAGGATTCTGTATATGTGGTTTAAGTGAAAAAAAAATATTTTTTGCAATCTTTGCATTTGTTCTGAGCATATAGAGCTTCGTTACATTTACTCTGACCCAAACTGGACCATGATGAAGCTTTATGTTGCTAAAGGACTGTTCTGACATTATTCCCTGCGTGCACAGGGGTTTGTTTTCCTTTTTAAAACCCATGGTCTCTCACATGACTTTTGTTTTGTTATCCTTCTTTTATAGGGCAAAGGAAATCTTAAGGATTTGTAGAAGCCTTTTTTTTAAAGATTTTTTCTGGGCTGTTTGCCTTTATTGGATAGGTCACAGTACAAATACAGACAGGAAATGGCGAGGGAGCAAGAGAGAGAGACAGGGAGTATGATGTTCAACAAAGAACACTTCCTGAAATAGAAGCAGGGACATTTTTAATGCAGTATATGTGTCTTTACATCCATGGCAACAGATGCGTTATTTGTTCATTTCAGGACATTTTTTTTTTCTTAAACAGCTAAAACGACAGCATAGACATCCACAGACAAAGCAAAAATACCGTCTATTATATTCCTAGAAAGAAGGGAGGTACGTTTCCGTGGTTATTTTGAGTACTGTACTAAAATCTGCAAACTTTGCACCTATTTAAGCAACAAATATAAACTTCATGACTTCCAAGAATGTGTGTGTGAGTGTGTGCTGCAGACAGGACTTTTTCACTTGCAATAAGCCCAAATGTTTTTATAAAAAAAAAAGCAAGGATCAGGGAGATATAGAACCTGAGATGTTTGGAGTGCTTAACACTTCTCATCCTGCAGCAGACTTCAGTATTTATAAGCCTTAACGGTGCAAAAATCTTCAAGAGCTGGAGAGGATGGGGAGGCTTTGGATCGAGGCTACTAAAATTCCAACAATGTTCCAGTTCAGACCCACCACCAGGAGGTTTGTTCTGTGTTTGTGTTTGTGCGTGCGTGCATGAGCCGCTGGCATGGACCGCTGGAATGAAACGATGTAAGACCAAGTGGTAACCGTCAAATTTCTTTATACTTCATCTGCTTAAAGCTTTCCCTAAACTGCCGCTGATGCTTCCACAGACCCCTGTCTCTAGATGATAACAAAGTCTAACCAGCTGTGAAATAGTCTTCCCTTAAACTTCAGCTAACTCCTGCAGCAGGCATGTACGCACAGACAGACACGTATACACATATACGAGCAACCTAAGGCCCAAAATACTGAAACCCTTATAAGGTAAAATCGCAGGTCGGTCTCCAGTGAATCTGTTTTGCAGCATCCCGAGCGAACTTTGGTATTTGCGGCTGGGAAAAGCATCAAGTAAAGCAGAAAGGACATCCTTCAGTGTTTGTTTTCTCTGCTTCCCTGTATGCATCCCGTGGTTCTGACTGACTGGCTGCTGGCATTACGTAAAATCCAGACTCTATGCTTATGTATTTTTTCCAGCTCAGTTTTGGTAAATGACTCAGCAGAGCTTGACTAAATGAATGTTTTCAGATCTTAGTCATGCGTATAAACAGCTTTCCTTTTCCATTTTTCTGGTCTGATGTGGTTATTGTTAACATTTGTGGTTTGTGTACATGTGTGCTGCACATGTCGGGCGACGTGACATTTTTTTTTTTTTGCAAACGTGCGCTATTCATCTTTGCATATACAGGTTCTGGTTTTACTTGACTGAAGTATCGATTCAAGTGCATGTGTGTTCTTCTCTGTGTCCTTGTGTGTGTGTGTGTGTGTGTGTGTGTGTGTGTGTGTGTGTGTGTGTGTGTGTGTGTGTGTGTGTGTGTGTGTGTGTGTGTTTATTACAAATTTGTCCATGCACACCTGAGCTCCCAACAGTGTGCCTCAACATGTCCACCTATGGTCATTCATAAAGCCATGTGGGAATGTCAACTCATGCCACAGCCATCCCAACTATTCCCCCCTTCTCCTCTTTTTATCAACAGCTAGTAATTATGTGCTTCAGTGAGAGGCATGCAACACACACACACACACACACACACACACACACACACACACACACACACACACACACACACACACACACACACACACAGACGCACACTCACCTTGATTAGCAAACCTAATAAATCGCCTTGCTCTGTATTCCAAGAACAGTCCATAAAGCAGAGCGCCATATAATTGCTTTCTAGATTCAGAAACAAAACAAACCCTGCCACCTTTTCCTCTTACCAACATCTTCATCCACCTCTACCTGCTTATCTTCATGCCCACCTTCATTTTCTCTATTGATGAAGTCATCCTCAGAAGCCACTTAAACTTGCAACAGGTGAGGTTTTTTTTGATGTTGTCATTTAATCAGGGTTTGGTTGACTTTAGAATTAACGTCCATGTCTGCAGAATAATGCAGCTTACAGCAAGCGGTTTTGCTTTCGTGATCGACTCATACGGCAGACTTTATAGTCTCTCCACTCTTATAAAACTGAGAGCATAGGCTTCCAGTAAACAAGCTCTGATACGCCAAGTTTCTGCAGCCTGTCCAGCATGAAACAACAAAACGATAAAGTAAACCAAATATCAAGCTCCTGAGAACACTGATGTTCTCCTCAGGATTGCATGGAGATCAAAACCGCTGAAGATGCTTTCTAATTTCAATGCTATACGGTAAAGTGGTTATGTTAATGTCTCTGAATGTGTCGGCTGTGGGAGATAACCTCCAGTTTACACGGCAACAGCTGATGCTGCAGAACCATCGTTTAGAATGGCATGAATAACTTTGAACACAAATGCATCTAAGCTGATGTTGCATATGCATGCTAACTGCTAACTTTGATATGGATAGAAAGGCATTTTGAGTCTGATATGATTGTTATTATTGTTGTTGACCAAAAGCTATTGAGATGGCAGACAGATGATTAATGGCATTTAAGATTTTTACTGTTTCAGTCCAAATTTCATGACTTTAAAGTCGGTACAATTACAACACTTCATTTGCATTTGTGAATGTGTATTTATTATTTACACACAGGACACATAAAGATCATTTGATTTGATTTCATGAAAATATTGCTCTGCTGTGAGTATCATTTTCATGTGCTCTTTTTGGGCAAAGTCATTTCATTTTGTCCTTCAATTTCAATACCTTAAGGTGCAGTTTGACTTCATCTTTATCAGGTTTGAGCTTGCTGTATTTCCTGATGACGTTTCATGCTTGTCTGAAAACATGTAAAAAGGTGCCGCGTCAGTGTTTTTGCGTGTGTTTGTGCACATGAATCACAAAGATGCTCACGTTTCCATTTGGAATTTGTATCTATAGAATCATTTGCGCATTGGAGTAGAAATCAAGCTCACCTAGGAAAACATGTTGTTTTCACTTGCAAGTGCAGCCACAGTCAAGTTTGCACACAGTCATGCATTCTTTGTTAGCTTAACTTTCCATGTCGAAGCAAAGACTCGGCCGGGGGCTATTTTCCTAGCTACGCTCACCCATCCAGAATCTGGAGAATGTGAAGAATGGCGAAGGTTTAAGGGCTCCTGAACAGAACTATATGTTATCAGAAAGAAGAGGGGGCTGCTATTGAGGGGAGGTCGAAATGTGACCCACTTTTATAACGGTGAAATGAAGGAGGGCGGGGTGGAGTGACACACTTCTTCACCTTTATAGCTTCTTCTCTAATCTTTGAGCCACCTGTAGCAGAACTTCAGTTTAACACTGCTTTAATACATCGCTGCTTAAAATCTGACAAGGACACGATATGAATATTGCATTGTCCTTCTACCAAAAGAAGGGTTTAAATCTGCACTTTCAAGTTGTCAAACTAAAATTCAGTGTAGGGAATGCCCTAATTTAACCCTGAATTAGCTTTACATTACACATGGGATTACTTGTGAGACCCTGACTGAACTAGCAAAGCTGCATGCCTGTGACCGGTGAGAGATGTATGTTTTCAAAGTGTAGTGTACTGTGGTTGCACTCAATCCACTCCTCATTATGCCAATGTATGCATAACACTTAGACTGCATATAAACAAAACCGAAAAGTTATTAAAACCAAATTCACCCACTTCACAGTGTGATCTCACAGAAAAATGAGCTTTTCAGAGACCGTTCAATTGTTTTGAACCAGCCTGTGTTTTTTGTTTTTGTTTTTTTTGCAGTCAGCCTCTAGTGGACACTTGAGGAACTGCAATTTAATTGACCTGGGGCATGGCTTTGACACTTTGGTAAAATTGTAAGCCTTCCTGATGGCAGGAGGGAATATTCACATTCAAGAGCAGGAGGCCTGAATACATGCTGCTCTCTGATACCTGTTGCTTTTTTCAGTTGACCTTTTAATCAGCTGATAGTTTATTAGTGGTTTATTCATATTGTCTGTAAAATGATGGAATATAAAATACTAAAAACACGTCATATTTATTCAAATAAAAATCCAAACTAAGATGAACCTGTTAGTGGTTTGCTTACTACATTCATTTTCATATACACTTGTTTTGTCTATTACCTGAATTACATTTATCATTTAAATCCTTTCAACCTAGACATCCTAGAACGCAGACACAAGTTTTCATCAAGTCTGGATTTTGTTTGACGCGGAGAACATTAAAAACTGACAGCCCTCCGTGTCTATCACTGTGCCACGATCCCTCCCTTAAACATGGCAGCTCCACAGGTGAGGCAGCACATTCTACTGGAGACACTCGGTTGAAAGATTATTATCATGATTCACATTTTCTCCCCGTTGTTTAAACTATCCTGCGATTCTTTTGGCGGTCTAGACTTCCAGATTTGGATTCGCCGTCGATGATTAGTATGCAACACAAACCACGGAAATCTGAGGCTGAGGAATGTCTGCACTTCCAAAGTGAAGTGTCTTAATACAGCAGAACCTTACATCACAAATAATTAGAAAAGTACAATCGGAATACTAGATCTCTGATAAATAAGACTTTTTTAATTGTTTTTGTTATCTTTGAAAACTCCTCGGATTTGACGGTTTATTATCTTTAATGTTTTGTAATGATTATGAAACCAGTCATTTCCTGAAAGACGAGAAGTCCTGCTGTCCAGACGTGCAGACAGGGTGGGGGGTGGGGTGGGGGGGAACGGACCAGGGGTGGGTAGTCTGTATGTTTTTTTGTGCTCAGGCGGAGATGCTTGCTATTCCCTCAAGTGTCTGGAAAGTGTGCCATTTCCATTACAGTCTGTCTCGTTTCACTGCTGCAGCGGCGATGTTTTTGCATGGAGACCTGAGGGTTGGGGGGGTTGGGGGGGTGTGGGGGGGGGGGGGTGAGCTCTGCAGCCTTGTGAGTGCAGGCCTCACATGCACAGTGCATGGTGAGGGTGAGGGAGGGGGAGTGGCACTCCAAGCAAACACACACACACACACACACACACACACACATGGGTTACATGTGCTGCTTCAAAGACATAGCTGGGTTGGCCTAACTGCTGGCAGCCTCTTATCACTGACAGGAAAGCAGGACGAGGCTGCCAGGGACTCGTTTCAGACTAGTTAGCAAGATGATTGAAGAATGATAGGCTTAATGTTTTGCCAATTAAAAGGCTGCCAAGCATGCTAACAGACAATAATTCTGCATGACATCCCTGGATATATCCTTTCTCTAAACCATTTTTCATCAATTCTGCAAGAACTTTTTGGCCACCAGTAGAGAGCGGAAACAAGCTCCAAAACCAGCATTGGCATATCATCACCTTTTAGTTAATATAGCAAAATAGACAACATCTTATGAACACTCCTTACTGTGGATGAACATTTAATTCATTTTGTGTACACTTTATGTTATGAATGTAAGTTTAATATTTCCACTCTTTCAGCTGTTACCGTCTCTATGAACGGATCAGGCTAGTTAGCTGCTAAATGCTCCAATGAGCTAATAATATCTTTGATATATGGTGCTGACGGAACATGTATTTATCCGTAATCCTCCCATATAAATGAAAGTCATTGTTGTACGCTGACGTAATGGTACCCCCTGATTTATAGGCAAGAATCTGTCGGATGATTTTGTCCTGATGGCCCATCTAAAAGAAGTATTCAATATTTTACGAGTCATTTGTGTCTGCACTTTTTCACTGTCAGGACATATATTTGGAAATACATCCTGCATTTCTGTTACATAACTGTAATGCTCACTTTGGACAGGTGACACTTGCTTTTATTGGGGCATTTCTACGGTTAAGTAAAACCCTTGTGGATTGTTACGCTTAACTGTTTCTGCACCAGGCATGTTTGTCTCTGCAGTAAAGTTGGGCACATTTTATACAAGCTTTGCTATTGAGATCGACTCACTTTTGAAGGCAGCCTCAAGTGGCCATTCCAAGAACTGCAGTTTTTATCACAATAGCAATGTCTTTGTTTCAGTGTCAGAAATGACTGCTTCGTTCAGTTGAGGTGAGTTTTACTTAATTGCCTTTAATATGGTTTTGTATGTCATACAATATGAGACAAAGGTGATGTAGCTCAGACATGCTATTTTTCCATTTTCATTTTACCTGACCAACAGACTGATGCAGAAAATCAACACATGCTACACAGGGTAATCTGTGTAAGTGTTTTCCCTGTGTGTCACTGAGTTTATTCTAATGTGTTCTACACACCACAGATGAGTTGTGTATATCGGCCTGCCTTCCACAACCCTGGTCCTGAGTCTGCGTTGTGCTTAATTGCTCCTAAATTAACTTCGGAAGTAGGTATTGATTCTGACAAAACCTGAACCATAATTGACTCAACAATTATTGCCTGCAGTGAAAGTTAATTTCACTGGCTCTAGACAGGCAGCTGTTTGGATCAGAAACCAAAACTCTTCTACCAATAAAGACGAGACCCAGAAAGAAAACGATTCTAAATGAAAGTGACCAATCAGGGTGCAATGGAAAGAATATAGCAGCTTATTTGAAAGACACAACTGAAAAACAAAAGTTTTAAGCTTTGTACTCACAGTAGCATCAGCTGCATTTCATCCACATGGCTGGCTATGTGGAAACATATTTGAGAAGTCAAAACTTGTACATTTATGCAACTGATGCCTTTTCTAAAAGTACAAAATGATTCACTGATCCTGGCTTCTGCTAGGTCTGCTTAGTTTGTCTAACACATCATCATGTAAACTTAGCTACCTCACTTTTCAATCCCTCCAGGATGGTCAATTCCACATGGTTTTCTTCTTTAAAGTCAGATCCCTGGATCCAGCCCTGCTGGATAACATTAGCACCTGACCCCTTGTTTCATGCTGAAAGTAGGAAAAAAAAAAGTTTCTGGGAAAGCCCTTCATTAACATTTATGGGAAACCTTTTAGCCCATGTAGTTTTTCCCTCTCAGGATTAAAACTCATACTTCTTTCCCTCATTTTTCCATACAGGCCCCTCCCATACGTATAACTTCACATGTCTGTTTTGGGAAATCCCTCATAATGGGCAGTTAGCCTCTACTTTGCCTGGCAAACTCAGCTTTTTTTCTCTTTTGGGATCACATCCATTGCATTCTTTGGAAATCATGGGTGTTACCATGAGGTATGATGGTGTTTTCTTTCTGCAGAACACACTGTGTTTCCATGCTCTTTTTTCAGTACTCTGGACGGGGCATAAAGGAATAACTGCTGGAACACCTCAATAATGACAAGAATGTCGATATGAAAAGACATAAACAGATCTTTTTGACAGCTGAGGCAGTATGCGTGGCATCAAAGGTGGTCAGATTCTGCAGTTATGCAAGCCTACGGCCAAATTCCTATTCAGAATGTTAAAAGCATGAACAAAAACAGTATCGGAGCACATGGTGGGAGGAATTTTTGAGGGAAGAGCACTTGTCAGTCACAACAAATATCCAGGGAGGTCAGAAATCTTTGACTCTGGCTCCACTTCTTTTCCTCCTTACTGTTGTTGCTTTCCTGACCTCTTAGCCGGGAATTCCTCTTCCTCTGAGTAAGCCAGCACCATACACTAAGAGGACTCCCTGCGTGGGAGGGAAAAGAGAGAGGGGAAAGCCTTGAGTACGAATTTTATCATAACGTGACTCACACAGGACTCCACGCCTCCTTTCTCGACCCTTCTTGTAGCGTGATACTCCCTGCTTCGCGCTGCACTCCGAGCTCTGAACGTATCTATCTCCTCCCCTGGAAAAGGCCCAGTAGGTCATGGTTCTGGGTCGCATAAATTCAGACAAACATTTGCAGAGTGTGTTTGGTTGGACATTCCGTTCTGTGGCGCACCTAGGGCCTCACAAATGTTGAAACAGCTTAAAAATGTGGGAGCTCTGGGTATTTTTACTTTAGCTTTCCAGGGGCCTCAACCCATGGAACAAAAACAAACACAATGGGGATTCCTACCCAAATCATCTCAATTGAATCATCTTTTGGTACACGTGAGTTGGTGCCAAGTTTTGATTCTGTAAGGGCAATAAGAGTCGGTTAACCGCAGCCCTCGGAAAGCCTGACAGGTTATGGGAAATGTCTTCTGGTGACAGTTGTCAGGAATTCCACTTTCCATTCAACTTTAGTTCCCTTTTTCTATCCTCAACCATGTGTACTTCCACAAAACGTCCCTGGCAGATGTCTACAGAAGCATATTACCATCTCACTAATACTGTTTCCATAACTCAGTATAGTCTAAATTAATTGGTCAACAACAGCTTCAAGAAACTAATGGAAGCCAGCACTCTAGTTCCAGCTCAGACCATACAACTGATTTTCAAAGTTTTAGCGACTTAAAGCTAAAGTTGTTCAGTCTGCTTCACCAAATTTCTGGACTTTTTGTCTTACTTCTGCAACAAGAGGTTGCTAATTAGCTTTCCGTGGCATTATTTTTTATTTCAGGCCACATCTTTGAATTTGCCTTCACTTGACTAAACTATAGAGGTACGTGAGGTACTCATGATTGTATTTTTCTTGGTCAGGGGTGCATGTCTGAGCTGTTATTTGCCTCTTAAGAAATGACTGGAATTTTGTTTTGGGGCTCATTGCAGATAATCTACTGAACACATCACTAGTATTCAAAGGAACTACATTTCCATCTACTTCTGTTTTATTGTGTTGTGTTGACTGGTGAACAGTCCAGTACTACAAAAGAGGTATAGATAATGGATGGATGGGTAGCACTGTCAATGTATTTTGTATCAAGCCATAAGAACAAATTATGAAGTTGTACAATTTTCAATGTTATTCTTTACAAATATCCTTTGGCTTCCATTCATTATTATACATTAAGAAATCAAATCCTAGGCTAATAATTGAGTTTAAAAGGCTAAACCTTGTAACCACATTACGATAATGTGATTTTCTCAAAAACAAAGGCAGACTTGAGGTTTAGTATGATGGATTACATAACCCACGTAACCTGAAAGCAGTTTCTGCCAATAGGATTTCGGTATTGTTTAGAAATTAATAGATTCCCTTAAAAGTTTGGCATGGTATCTATAGCAAACTGCTTAGTTGTTATTTTTTTAATCTTAGTTGTACAATACAGGTAATGTTCAATATATGTTGTGTATGGTTTACAGTGGTGTGTGCTTCTCTGTTTACATTGTGGACTGTTGTTTGTTTCTATTGTTTTATGCATTGATTCTACTGTAGAGGCAGGTAAAAATGTGCAGCACCAAAGTCCAATTCCACATTGGGACAAGAGTGTATCGTATCAAATTGTATCGCATGGACTCATGATTGATGCAAATGGACTTAAAGATACAAAATCATTCATATTTTCCTTTAAATACAATTCATTTCAGTTCAAAAGGTCTCGGGTTCACACTCTGACTTCATATCTTTACTGGAGCACTTGATGAGATTGACATTGACAGTGTGCTCACCTTGAACTACAAGCCGCGTCACCCTTTTACCAGAGATGGTTTATGGGTGGTCCTGTGTCTGTCAGCCCAGGTAGGCTAAAGGTGACGCTGAACAGGGTTTCCCACTTAGGTTCCCTTCAGGAGAAAACAAAAGAGAGGAAAGAAGAAGGCCATACAGCTTCTTGTCTCACTAGTTTGTCCTCAACAAGGACAGTACCAAGTGTGCTGTCCTTGCTTTAATGTTGATACACGACATCAGAAATATTTGACTATTAGATTCTTATTTATTTGGACTACGACATCAAATTACCAACAAGTGCAAATCTCAAGTTTATCAGAGCACCGGGAGCTTTTCAGCATTTCTTAAATTGCTGAGTGAGATTAAAAAGGAATTTTAACTGAAGTTGCACTCAAAGGATTTTCATTCAGCCTCTAATCCTTGGGATATTTCAGTTGTTTTCCAGTTGATATACAGCAGAGGAAACGTTGGTCCATAAAAGCATTTTATTGGCTGTTCAAAGCAGAGCGACCTTGACGGCATGCAATCTGATCCTGAGAACAAACAAGTATTGTTGATATCAAAGTTGCAGCAGTGCTAAATGATGTCGCCAAACACATGTACTCTTGCTCTTGGTCGTAATGGGTTATTGATCTAGCTTCATTTTTATATAGAGTATTGTTGTTTGATAAGATTTTGGTTTTCGAGGCACGGGATAATTAGCTAGAGAAGTGTGATATTCCATGAGGTAGGTGCGTTTATTGGCTTTTCCACCTAGTTTGGGTATATACGTCCATTCTGTGGGGGTCAAACCCAATAAACACAGAGGAGTTGGTGCCAAGTGGAGACGTATTTACTGAAGCCCCCCTCTGGTTTTTCCCCTCGGCGGAGGCTCTCACGTTGATTCAGAACCGACAGTCCCCTCCGTCCCTCTGTTATCCAACAGCTCCTAGCCTGCAGCTCTTCTGTATTTGTGGAGCCTTCGCAGTGAGAGGTAGGCAGCAGACACATTCTTTACAGCCCTGCTGATTGGAGCTAACACTTTATTTGCTCTGGGACAGACTTTGGACTTGTCAAACACGCTCAAATTTCTGTTTATTTTTGCAGTACTCTGCTCTGCGTGGGTGTCTCCCATTGGGTTGAGCACCAGAAAGGTGTTACAGTACAAGACGTCACTCCTCTTATATTGAGGAAGTTTCTCAGTATTTCCTTCTTGCATTTTTTTATCCTATTTAATCACATATTATACACATATTAATTGGAAATATTACAGTAACTTGTCAGATCCTGGTGTATTTTGGGTTCTGTGCAGGGCAACATTTCCTGATAATGGCTGATCTCAAAGGTTAAAGTGTCATCTGACAGATTCTACAAGCCTCATTAGCAGAAAAGGAACTCAGGGAGTTGTGTTCATCTCTGTAGTTACAGCACACCCCAAATGTTAAAGGGACGTTTCAGACGTTTTCTCTTTTTTCTGTTGTGGTAATGGTAGCGCTAAAAGTCATTTGGAAAAAAGGAGCTAGACCTTAACATTTTCAGTCTACAGGATAAAGGGTATTTTCTTTGTCATAACCGAGGTTTAAATCAGGGAGAGAGAGAGAGAGTGGGGAATGACAAGCTTGAAAGGAGCCACATGTCAGATTCAAACCCGGGCCGCACGCTTGGAGGGCTACAGCCTCTGTACATTGAGCGTGCACATTAGCCACTACGCTACCGTCGCCTGTTACCTTCATTTGTTTTTTTATCCAAAATGAAAGGAGTGGATAATGAACAGCCAAAAGAGCTTGAATAGAAAATGAATCACAGAGAAGTCTTTTTTTTTTTCAATTTAATGAGTCTGTACACACTTTCATGTGCAATTACATGAAGGCTACAGAAGGCTCATCCCTCTGAAATCCAATTACCTCTTCCACACACACATTATTCTTTTACAATGCTTTTTTTTACAAGACAACCAATTTAACCATCAGAGGCACAAAGCCCTGCACTTTCACTTGGTTTCTCCCGCTCTTTTAAAGGACTTGTGTAATCTTGGCCTCACTGCGCTCTTCCTCAATTGGAGACTGAGGCTGTAAATGTGTACAAGGCAGGTTGTACAAGACTCAAATGTGGCATTTTTTTTCTCCCTGGAGCCCTGATATCCTGGGAGCCCTGTTGTTAAAAGCAGCCTGACAGTGCAATGCAGGTTTGGCTGAAACAGCTCTTCTCCCGAGGCAGACTGCCAGATCCTTGTGGTGGAGGTGGTGCGAGGGTCTCCAGATCTGCTACTGTTAACTGAGCACGCCTTCCCATTGACCTACTTCTCAACATTTATGCAATCCTAAAGCTGACCGGGGTAGGTGGGGGGGTTAAGAGAGAGGGGGTGGTCTGGGGTTGTCATGGCTTGGTTAACCACAGGTATGTTCCAGCATACACCACCAGTTTGTTTGGATAACGCAAGGACAGGCAGTGGAGGGTTTGTTTTCTCTTGGCTGCTACTAAATGAGTTGTTGTCATTTCATACTCTCGTTTACAGGCTGTGACAGCTCCAACCGTCGCAGTTCTTTCCCCCATAGGAATGTACCATTTGACCACCATGACAGCATCACACTGGGCCCTCATTCCCCATGTATGCACCCACCTGTGTGCCTTTGCATTCAAGCTTCATCTGTCCTCTGTAAAAGCGACTGCAGTGGCTGATTTCCGATAACAGAACTTCCCACTGTTGGATTTACATAATTTCTGTGTGTATTCTCTCAGAGTTTAGTATGTGTGTGTCTGTGTGCAAAGAAGATGAGTGTAAGATTGTAACAGTAGCCCTGACAGAACCCCATTACAGCTTCTTTAGATTTCCGCCCTCATTGCCGCCTCTTGTTTTTTTTTTTTTAAAGAAGCACACTTTGAAACCTCTGCCTGCAGCAAAGCTTCTATAATTGAGCCATTTAATCGCACTAACTCTCCTCAGCAAACAAAGGGAATCATTTCTCTGTTTCCTCCATGATGTCAGAGACTTAATACCTGAAAGGATAAGATAGCCTTATCCACATTGTCGATGTAAAGCTAATGAGATTTGTACATTTATTCTAAATTCCACTTTGGTCGACAGCCCTGAAATGCAGTCATTATTCCCATTCAGCTGCTCTTTGAACGTTCCTCTGCATTAGGCCTCTGGTATCTGTTCCGATCATCACCTGTTGTCCTGGATGTCCAGCCAAAGTGTGGCAGTGACGCACAAGACTCCCCGTTCAACCTTGTGCCCACATGGCAGTCCAAACAAATCACTTTTTGCTTTGTTTCTGTGCACAGCTCTTTGAAATAATGAACTCTAACAACTGACAGATTGTTTTTTTTTCTTTTTCTGGGATCTTTCAGATTGTAACGAAACAGCTAGTGAATGTTTTTGTATTAACAATGGATCCAATGACTACATGTCATGTACCTTGAAATGATGTCTCGCTTGTCTTAAGTCCAAGATGATACAAAGAAGCGGCAGATTCCCGACAGCTTTTTGGAGAATCACCGCTAATTGTAGCTCCACTAAAGCTAGTATTGGTAATAAAACAACTCTAATATCAATAAAGTTAAATGTAGATTTATACTCAATCATTTGCTTTCTCCAAAACAAGAAAGCCCTGAAAAATAAAAGTTTATTTTGTCATAAAATCACTCCTAAATGCCCTTTTTGTTGTCATAACCAACCCAACTGATTGGCATAATGTGCCATTGATTGATGTAAATTCATACGCTGCAGCCTGTTCAGATAGCTGTCATTTGAAGAGGCTAACCTCTTGCGTGTGAGGCGCAGAGGAATGCTGCGTCCCCATTATGTTGGAGCGTGGGACTCGGTTGCCTGGTGTAGGGAGGCTAGGATGACCTTCAGGAATGCCATTGTTGTGTTCTTGTTCCCTTTCCAAATGCACCGTGCTCTATCAGACTGATGGTCCTTTTTAGCAGAATGCGATATCCACGGGTACCAGGGGCGAGAGAAGGGAGAAGGGCTCCATAAAAAGGCTTGAATAAAAGACTGTTCTCTCCGCTCCGTCTCCCCTGTCCTGGGCTGGAACGGCAGGAATGTGCCGGGCAGACTGGCTGGATCTCGGAGTCCTCAGCCTCCCTAATGAATTTAAAAAAAGCCTTTTTCATTCAAAGCAGGGTGCTGGTCTAACAGCATGTCGCCTGGCCAAGCACTCAAATCAAAGGATGGAGGGAGAAGAGAAGAAGAAAGCAGCATAAGTGGGTTGGAAAGGAGAGGAGAAGGGAGGTGCTGGCAAAGTTAGCTGGCACCTGGGCAGGGTGGGGTATTGGATGTCCCTTACAGTGAGAGATAATAGGCCACTCTGCATGAAAAGCCCTGTAGGAGCATTCTTGACCCTGACACGAGGGTTTTAAAGACAAAAGAGGGAATGTGAGAGACAAAAAAGCAGGCCAAAGAAGAGTGAAGGAAGAGATAATGTGAATAATGGCTGAAGAGAAGAGCTAGAGGTACTCAATTTGGAGTTATAGGTCAAAATGTATTTATTTATTCATTTACTGAACAACAATTGTTATTTTTGCCTACCGTATTTTAGCTACTTTTCCACACGTTCAGTCCAGCACAACTATATTTTTTGTATGTACATAACTACAAATATATTTTATATCTGTTTCATGAACTTGATTCTGCAGCAAGCAGCTTTAAGTCTAACTTAAGACAAAATCTAGAAAAAATAGACACCAGCTTTTAGCTCCTTTATTGTTACTATCTCTTGTAGTATACATCATCATAAATCTCTGCTCCTCTTGGTCTCGGCTCATGTTGTTAGGTTCTTGTGTTGCCTGGATTTTTAAAATGGTTCCTATGATGGGTCTGGTGATGGTTGAGTTAAATATGTTCATTGGGGTATTTTGTTGCTTGGGTTCTTTTTGCTGTTTGGTTGTTTTCTCGCCATTGAGGTCGTTTTGCTGTTGTTTTTTGCTCTTTTGTGTTTGGGGTTCTTTTGCTTTGTTCTTATTATGCATTACTTTCCCCATATCCTCTTGTGTACGTTTTCTGGTTTGTCATCATTGTGAGACTTTAAAAAGTTAACTTGGTCTTATTGTTCTGTGTACAATTATGTGGCTTGACAACCCATTGCAATATTTGTCTTTAAACACCTTTAAATGCCAATGTGGTTGACGTCGTCCAACCCTGATCCTGACTTAATAACTGTTGGATCTCAAATTGAAGTCTGTACAAACGATTCACATGAGGAAGCGGTTGGACATTTATTATCTCAAGCTTTAATCTGCCTTAATTAGCAGTGTAACTATGTGGAACTGTTTGGAACTTGCAGCAGCATGCTATTTTTTATGTAGCTGCTTGAGGAGCTTTGTCAATCTTCATTAAAAGTACTTAGTACACAGTTTGCATTGATTGTTATACAGGAGAAGAGAGAGTCTGGTTTAGTTACAGCTTCATGTAATGTTACAATGTGCATAGGGTGGGTTCTAACAGCAAGGACCCCTAGACTGACACCAATTAGGGCATGAAGACCTTTTTGATAAGAAAGCATTGAAACTTTAAAACAACTGCTTGAATTATCAATGCAAAACCTCTTGAACCATGGATGCGTTGCAGCAGGTAAAAAGAGGCCCTCCTGCCAATTGAGCACAAGTATATAGGTTATTTGCTTCAGCGAATCATAGTTTCTGCAAAAACATGTTGATGGTAGCGTCAAAACGTGCAGCAAACAACATGAAGACTGCAGACAGGTGAAGGTGTGATTATGTCGGGAGGGTTTTTCTTGGCGTACACCCGGCCTTTTGGTGCCAACTGAGAGTTGTTTAAACATTGCAGCCCATGGAGACGCTGTTTATCACGTGCCTCTCCGTAGCAACTTTTGTCTGTTAAATCAATACTTCCAGCATGGACAATCATATTTTCAAGAAATACTGCCTCCTCCAGGGATCTGATGCTACTCTGTTCAAATCTCTGTTGGACTTTTGAGGACTGGTTATCATTTACAGGCCAAACAAACACATTTCCCGTAGAATTTTCAGTGATTTGTCTTGCTGCCAATCTCAACAAAATCAAAGTATTGGGCAAAACTGTCCCTTACCTGTTCATTTTTTTTAGGTTGGCACTGACCCAGAGCTAGACCGTGTGTAGCTAATTGTCAGGAACTTCTCAAAGTGTGCAACCACAAAATCTGGGAGCCAGAATTGTGTCGGAGCCAGACTGAATTTGATCTTACTCTGCAAGGACACAGCTGAATGTGTCATTCCCAGCTGCAGCTGTCCCAGCTTAAATGGCAATCGAGCCAAACAACAGTGCTGGTGTAAAAATTGTGAAAGCATTGTGCATGACCCTTTTAGACATACACTGCACTCCTGAAGACTTCCCCAAATTTTAAGGGCTGTTGAATGCAAATGGCTAAAGTTCTAACCCTGATTTGCTCCATATGTTTTCCCACCAGCCTGCTAGTAAAGTCTCGTCAAGAAGTCGTGGTGAGCTGATATGTGAATGAAGCAGGTAATATTCAGGAAAATCCATGGTGACTGAGGGGACAGGGTTGATGATGTCAATATCACACGACCAGCAAAAAACTAGTCTTCATGCTTGAATTAAGCCGCTTCATACTCGTTTTCTTGCCACCATGTTCTTTGAAGTTATTTCCAAGAAACTGAATACACCCAATTACGCATAGCATTGGTATGAATGCAGACATCAAAGCATCAGATTCTGCTGCTCATCCGCCATCTTATCGCTCTGTTATGTTGTAAAGATTACACTGTTACTTCTGCAGAAACCTTTTCACGTCATGTCCTTCCTGCTGACTCCCTACAACAAATGTGAGTCTTTGCGATCTGGAAACCAAACCATATTTGGATTCTATTCTCTCGTGACTCTAATTCAAAATTCGACAGGTTATTTTGTGTCTTCACTATGCAACTTAAGTGTGAGTGTTGTGAGACCATCAGAAGTCACTAATCCCATTCATACGCCGCCGATGAAGCAGCGGGAGCAATTCGGGGTTAAGTGTCTTGCCCAAGGACAAGCTGGGGATCCAACCCTCGACTTTCTGGTTGAGGGACGACGATTCTAACAACTGAGCCACAGCCGCCCCAACCCAGATATAAGTTGGTGATATCTTGACACACAAATTCCATCTGATCAAGAGCTGTTGAAAATCTCTCTTTAAGATTGGATTTGAGTAACAAAACAGTTTTGCATGTAGTCTTGAGAGATGTCGTAATTTCATTGGAAACTTTGTAGTATATTGGATGATTAGTCACTTGGCTCTGAAGCGACACGGTTTGGGCAGTGGCATTTGTTTGTATATAGTAAGTGATAAATTACAGTGAGTTTGTGATTTATTTGGTGCAGTCATTGTATTCCTGACCATTCACAAACTGTATACACAGGACCATTACATCACTACACTCAATCTTCCCCACAGTGCGGCCGTACTTTTGTAGTGGGAAAGCCCCCTCTAAACATTTGTGACATGGATCTAATTCAAATGGATTTTTCTTCAGTTTGTTCTTCTTTGTCCTTGGTTTTTTTTGTCAGCGTATCATTTTCTCCATGCACTAAATCTGATATCTAAACCCATGAGTTACATTTTTGGGGTCTCTGTGGAAAGACGGCCTAATTGATGTTCTCTACCACGCACCGCAGCAGACAGAGCAGATACCCACTGCAGTCTATGTATAGGGGGTTATTATGTTTTTAAATGGTGGTGGTGGTGGGGGGGGGGGTTCTAAACGTACTTTGGGTCACATCACCTACAGTGATGTCAGAGGAAATGCCAGAGAGATGAGGCGCAGAGCCGCTTCATTACAGTGCTGCAGATTCCTGGGCAGGCGACCGCTGTGATAGTGGAGGCTCCAGTTTTGTACAGATAGAAGTAGAGAGGAAAAAAGCAGTAGCTGATAATGATGGAGACAGAGCACAATGAAAGGTGTTTCTATCTGGGAAAGAAAAAAAGCAGAGGTCGGACATAACAAGTTAGTAATTGTACTAAAGCAGAGATTTCAGGTATCTGTACTCAACTTTTTACTGTACCTCTGTCATTGTAAGACTAATATATTCAACTTTTTACTACTTCCTTTTTAAAAACAGACCCGGTACTTTAGCTGTAATGTATTTAAGGAAGTCGCTGGTTTTATTTTTCCATAATTTTGCCAGCCTTCAATACATTTAGACTGATTTCTACCTTATCTAATCCAACACATAGGGAAGTATCCATCAATGTATATCAATCATGACAAAGAAAACAACTTATTAGACATAACATGCAAGGCAGGGGTCTAGTGAATGTGATGTCCATGACCCATCTCAGATCAGGACAGACCTTAATGGCATGGATAAACTGAACCAGCCAAAAGCAGCAGAAGAAAATCCCAACAAAAATGTATTGCACGCTGTTGCTAAGTGGGTCACCATTTCCGACCATTTATTTAACATTGTTAACATTCAGCATGATTTTGTTTTATAGTTTCCCAGATATGAGGTGAGTTTGAGTTAGCTTTGCACAGAAACAGAAATGTCCTTTAGAAGGCTACTTTTGACCTTTTATACCTGTAGTAGTCTGTACTTGTACTTTCTACTTAATTTGGTCAGTCCCTCTTCTTTTACCTGACATTTTCTTTTGTCTGGACTTGTACTCCACTTCAAAATGTATTTACTTTTGCGTTCTCAGGGATCATAGTTGCCTTGGCTGTTCCCCATCTTTTGTTGCAAATCTGGCCTGGCTGGTGGGCATAGTCAGACATACTCCGTCATTGTTTATACCTTCAATATTCAAACCGACTGATGTTTCCACACAGGTGATGAGTCAAAGAGGAGAAGAGATTTACTTGGCTCTGAGAGTAGAGACAAAGAGCGCAAGGGGGAAAACAATTCAAGTTCTTTCCATTTGCCTTCACTTCCCTTTTGTCGACTAGAACACAGCAATAGAACAATTGAAAACCTTAACGCTGCCAATGCAGTAAAGCAACCAGAACGTTCTATAAGCATCTCAGAAAAACTGAGACGATAAAGGAGACAATAGAGGGCACATACAATTGATGTGAGGCGTCAGCAGGGTGAATGGGACAATTCTGGGATCCTAACAATCAGTTATTTGTCCAAACAAACTGTAACGTTGAAGCTTGCTACACTTAGAATGGTTTGGTTTTATTCTTTGTTGAAGTTTATTCAACTTCTGGCCATTCAGCAGAAACATTTTTCTCAGGTAATCATGGTAAGCAGAAGGGTCACTGAGAGAGAAAGATAATATTGTGTGTGTCAGTCAATGTTTTCGTCTCAGGTAGGGCCGGGCTGCTGTAATAATCCACTGACATGCTGGTTTGTTGTGCATTTGGCTCGTTAATGTCATGTTTGCAGTGCTTCAGCGATTATTTGCATATTGTAGGGGCAATTTGTTCCCCCTTCAGTGAGTATGACGTGTTGTGTTCTGTCTCAACGGAACACAGAGTAAACACAATACATGACTTCAACAGAAAGTTCAATCCCGACCATCTGGATTGTTTATTTCCCCTGAACCCAACTCAACCTTTTGTAAACCGCTCAGTGTACATACAAACCTTTTACCTAATGAAAAACAGAGAGTGTTCCTTTGGCTTGCCTTTTGCAAGGGATTAACTGCTACCTATACTCAATATGTGGCACGTGGTTGCTGTCAAGGCCTTCAAGAAACCACTGATACATTTGTGATGCAGTTTCTTGGAAGGACGCTGTGCTCTTAAGTTAACTGGTGCAGAAAGACGAGCAGAACGCCTGCAGAGACGATGAAACATAGAGGGGGAAAGTTTGATTTTTTTTTCAGGGGGATTCCACTGTCTTACCACTGGAAGGTAAATATACTGGAAAAGTGCATTGAGTCATGGGGTCACAAGGTCATTTAAAGGAACCTCATCCAAACAAATAGATAAATCCAATCTTAAACCCAATGATAAAAGCCATGTGGTGATTTAATACAGATACAAGTTAGTTAGATACACTGAGCAAAAAACATTCTCAAACAACAGCCATCTATTCCACATAATTGAAGTTAACCCTGAGTGGAAAAAGGTTAAAAAAAACAAACACCTAACATAACACAAATTAATTCAACAGCCTCAATAAAAACAAAATAGTAGGATGTATTAATTGAAGTTAGGTGTACTTAACAGACTCACAACTGAGTGTATCATACCACAGTTTATAGCCATGTTCAGGTGGAAAACTATTTTTTGATTGGCTATAGGTTGCTAATCGAGTTAGGGATCATGTTGGTCTAAAACATGAGAAAGTGATTCACATACCATAATGTTCTAACAAATTTGAAACATTCACTACTCCAGTTATAGAAATGGATTTTAGGTATGACTTGGCAAAGGGAGATAATTCCAGTCTGCTGTGCAGCTCATAAATGGCCTAGTTTAGCTATGAGCCAGAATGCTATATTCTGGCTATACTGCTGTGATTCAGCGTTGTTAACATTGTTTACAATTGACATCAAGTAAATATAATTTGATGGTACATTTAACAGATTGATTAGCCCCTGTCACACAAACGCTAAGTCATTAATCAACTCTCTTCTTCTGGCTATGGCTAACAATAAACGTGACCTGTAGGCTGTTTGTTTGTAGAACTTTAGATTTTGGGCACATTGACATGTCTGGTCAGCTAGCTTATCTTTTTGTTCAACAAAATGTCAAGTTAAATGAACCATATGTCATTCATTAACATTTTTATTTCGTACGAATCTTGCTAGCATACTGTTAGCTATTTGGCTCAAGGCTAAGCTGAAACCCACTATACAAGTATCTCCTAATGACAAGATGTATCTAAAATCTGCTCTATGTTCTGAAGTATTGGTGGAAAAATGTCATTGCTGTAGAACATTCTGAGACAGTAAAGGCTTATAGGTGATCTTTAAATCCCCAGACATTTCCAGTGATCCGCTGATTTAGGCTTTGATCAAATGGCTATATTTGATTGTGAAGTGCATGCAAACATAAATTAATATGTTTGTTATTATCTTTAGCATTTTACCATGGTATACTTCTGAAAAGGCTTTAAGAGGTGCTCATAATCAGGAATTTATAGACTCCATAGAAGCATGATAACGACCACTTTTGGAACAATTGCACAAGTGTGTGCGCATGCAGGCCTCCTCCATTGTGTTATCTGGAAAGTGCATGGCAGTCTACCTGGATGACCTCATGCTTCGGCCCTCAACAAATGAGGAGAAGCAGAAGCATTGTGTCGGGCCAAGAAGCACAGTTTGCGGGCTGAGGTCATAGTGAGATAGTGGCCTGCAGTGGAAACACTGATGCTCTCGCTAACATGACTGGCCTCGGAAACTACTCCCGCTGAAACCCCAAAAACAGGACAGTAAAATCACACTGGGCGGTCAGACAGGAGAGCAGAGCAGCTAAAGTTCAGCCAACAAAAATACCTGATATTTCCTCAGGTTCAGCAGAGAGGACAGGCAGGTACAATGTGGATTTCCCAGAATTTACCATCCATGGAATGCATTAATAATAAATGCTTTTATTTCCCGGTTTGCAGCCGACCTTAAACTTCCTTCCTGTTAATATATAAACGATAGATGACCCAGAGTTTGAGGACAGGAAGAAGAATTTTAAGAGTTTGTGTTTGTCCTTCAGCCTACCTATTTTCCGCAGACCTTTCCTTGTAAAAATTTTAACATACTTCCTCCAAAATGACATCATTTCATGGCTCATTAAAATGATGTCATCACGATGTGTTGGAGAGAAAATGTTTTTTTTGTCAATGTGCTCAGTCTCAGGAACCTGGATCCAGCTGAATAAAGTTCCCTACTGAAATCCAATGAAATCCTCAAACTGATTTTCATCATCCTGTTTACCGTCGTCGGATTACAACTGGAGCGTATCCGAATACTCCCCGAGACAGGAAATGCTGATGGTTTCGGCAGCGTGGCTCACTGTACGTCATGACAATTCAGTCTTGTGTGTTTATTTTCAGCAGATGTTTGAAATGTCTCTCTGTTTGTGTCCCCGTGTTTGTTCCAGGCTGAGACAATGAAAGGAGCGCTGAAGGATCTGAATCTGAACATTGTGGAAATGACTGATGAGACCGCCACACTGGATGGAGGAGACGTGCTGTTTACAGGTGAGCCATGTCCTTTAAATCTGTTCATGCTGAACACATAGAGCACCCAATATACACATCAGACATCAGCCTGAGGCCATCGACATCAGGAAGATTGACTGAACTAAAGCTATCACTAAAGGGCTACAAGAATGGACATTTACAAACCTTTAAAAAATCCTGTAAGAAAATCATGTTCCATAATTATATGAAACTCCGCCAACATTTAACATATACATCTCCAGAAATTAAAAGACCACTGCAAAAATGTGTTTTTCTTTGATTTGACTTTTTAATATGTTTGTATTAGAGCAAAATAAACATTCTTGTTTTATTGTTTACGACATTTCTCTCGACTTCCCAACTGGGTAAAGTGTAAAAGGGTAAGTTCATTTGAGTGCTTCTACTTCAAATGAATTAGGATAATTATAGTAAGTATAATAACACTGGAAGTTTAAAAAAAGTGTGGTGGTGATACCAAAGATCGAGGAATATGTCAATTATGTTCAGGAAGGTTAGTGGGAGTGATGTCGTTTCTCCAACTTTCACATTTCTCTCCACCAAAAACTCCAGAGTGCACCTTTAAGTTTTGTTTTCGATCTTGACATTTTGCACTCGGTGTGGGTCTTTCCCGGACCAAAAAAGGAGATAGGTGACCCACTAATCGTTTTTATCACCTGAAGAAGACCTCTTGTCGAAATTTTAACTTTTTGTGGCATTTGAGCAAGTGTGCGCTTCTATATTCTTCCTCAGTCTGCTGCTTGCTGCCCTGCACATACATGATGTGCGTATAGCTACCTCCTTTTTCTTCCCCTGACCAAACAACAGAAGATTGTTTTTTTTAACTGAGGACAAGCTCAGAAATCAATATATGATGGAATAATGTTTTTTTTTTTTTTTTTTTATGTGTCTTGGCATGCTCTTCACCAGTTTTCACATTGCTGTTGTGTCACATCACACCCCTCTTGGCACAAAAATTCAAGCCTCTCTGCTTCGTTCACTGGCTTGTCAGGTGATCACCAAATCAGTACCTCATCAAGTAGAATGAGGTGTACAGTACCTGTGTTGACATTAAACAGACACAGGAATAGAATGGCTTCCATGCATGAAGAGATGCTGATTTAAGGAAAATGTGGAGTGGTCTCTCAATCTTTTTCCCAGAGCTGTGAAGGTTCTCTAATTAGTGCTTAATCCACCAACCGAGCAAGAACACACCACTGCAAGCGAATAAAAATAGTTAAATGGTAAAAATAGGACTTTATCCAAAGAAATCTAACTTTTCTAAGTTGTATAAAAAGTCTGCAAAAACACACAAACAGTAAAACAGTTGACATTTAATGGGCCTTGACCATGACTGGCTGCACAGCTCCCCCCAGACAAATCTTAACAAACAAGCCTTTGCAGTTAGTCTCTCCAATTTAGTGAAAAGATTTACTTTTCATTCTTTAGTCAATTTTAATGTTTCACTGTAAAGCACCCACTTTCAATATCATTTACCATGGTCTTGTAAAACTTCCTTATGAAGGTAAAACGTGTCCTAATCAGATCTACAGACATAAAGATAAATATCCTTAATTAATATTTTCCAGGAATAACATGTCAAACCCTGACTGCTGATTTCCTTGTTCACAAAGCTGTCCTGTAAGCTGCTCTATGGTCAGGCAATGAGGTCACTGGAGGCATTTCTCCATGTTTTCTCAAACTCCTGGTCACAGCATGATGTCAAACTAATCCTACTTCCCACAAAGTCAACAAGAAACAAATATGACTTTTGTAAGCTGTATGCTTGAACCTCTGTAAGCCCAACGATTAGGAGAAGTTTTGACTCACCCGTGTACAATGAGCCTCTGGTTCTTGTGAGCAGCGTGACGAAAACCTTACAAGGAGGAGGCCATGTTTTTCCACCTTGCCTCCATGCTCCAGGTCAGCGTTGACGTGTTTTCCTCCCGTCATTACTGACGTAAATGACCTACATTTTCCCTTTAGGGCCATACATAAGCCAAGAAATTCTGCAAGCTGACAAAAAATATCTGTATGTACTAACGCAGCAGAGTGTAGGAGTGCAAACACACTGTCCAGCAGAGTTGTTTTGTTTTTTACAACTCCAGCTTTGCCTTCATTTTTACATCTCAAACTCAGTGTGTTTAGATTTATTTCTAACAGAAAACACAGGGAGGGATTTACCACCACCCTTTACTTTAATATACTGTAAGAACTATCTGTGTTTTTGTTGACTTTATATACAGATAAGAACATTTAAGGAAATGGTAAATGGACTTAAAAATGTGTCGTGCGTTTCTCCTCAAAGTGCTTTTTCACTGCAGCTCAAACACTTTCACACATTAATGGCAGAGGCTGTTATGAAGTGTTCATCAGTCATTATTAATCCCATTTACACGCTGCAGAGGAAGCAGCAGGAGCAATCCAAGGTTAAGTGTCTTGCCCAGGGACACATCAGCATGTGGCTGCAGGAGGTGTGGATCAAACCCCAGACCTTCCAGTTGAGCGACGACCAACTCTACCACTAATCCACAGCCGCCCCTGTGAATGGAAAACCACACCAAAAAAAACCTCAGGGAGCAAGCTTTACTCTGTTAGAAAAACTGTAGGGCACTGGCAGACAAGTGGATACCGTCGAATTTCAGTAAATAACCGTAACACAGACTTGCATGTAATAAACCTTAAAAGATACAGAGCAGAGTTTTCAGTCACATTTCATTTAAAAACGTTGTATAATAGTTGGCAAATGTTGATTTAGCAGTTGAAATGTAAATATATGATATGTAAAAAGTACATTAAAAACAACATGTCAGGTTAATATCTGTACATTAAGGGCATTTTGATTTACTCTTTCAGAGTGCCCAGTCAATTTACGACAGTTCTCGTACTGAACATGTATGTTGTCATGTACAATCACAAGGGGCGGAAGGTGGAGGTGGTGGTGGTGGTAGGGCGCTCCTCTGTTAGCGACCCACAGTTTGATGTTTTGGGATGATTTTAGGATTTTACATGAATCTAATGGGTGTCAGTGCTTTGATGTTAGTTGACTGTTGAATCATGTATAAAAACACAATAAGTAATTCAAACTTAAGACAGCAAGACTGCATTGTCAGAACTATAATTTTATACACGGTTATCAGTCAGCGAAAAACACATTTTTATTATCTATTATTTATTATTCTGTTTTTCATCAACACAATACAATACATTGTGGATACCTTTTTTCGAGCTGTATTATCATTTGTTCTGACTTCAAGCCTTTAAACCAATTATAAATCAATAAAACAACCTAAATACTGGCCTCCAGAATATAAAGATATACACATGCAAATAAGGATAGAAATATTGTCAGATGTCAAAATACACTCTGTTCAGGTTCAACTCTAGAAGTGGGAGGGGAAGTTAGTTACTCTATGAAACTTCCCAATCTATCTGTGCTTTCCTTTTGAAGTATTGTATGTTCCATGTACAATAACTACAATATAATATAGAGTTTACTTGGTGAGAAAACCATTGTGCGACTTCAGGTACGTGTGTGTGTGTGTGTGTGTGTGTGTGTGTGTGTGTGTGTGTGTGTGTGTGTGTTTGGGGATCCTCCACACGAGCATTCCACCATGTGACCTCGTTGACCCGCCACCTGGGCTCGCTGAGCGGAATTTCCCTCGAAAATAAAATCTGTAGCAAAAAACATTGTACACCTCAGTGCACATTGTCAAATCAAAGGCTCTTCTTTTTCTGGCACGTGTTAAAAAAAAAATTGACGATGGCGACGAATCAAGAGCACAGCGGTCTTTATTAGATCTTCTGTACATTCTGTTACAGTCGTGCGGTGAGTCAAAATGTGGGTCAGTGTCTTCCTTTACACTGAGCAGGCCACGAGAAGCAAAAAAAAAAAAAGAAAAAGCAAAGTACACTTAATTGGGTTTCTAGACACTGGCTTTGAGCTGTCGTTCCTTCCAGCTGAAATCGGTTTCACATGGCAGAGTTAAAAACATTTCCTGTTGGCAGCGTCTCGGCTTGCGGCTCATTTTGTAGAAGCTGAACAGCTACACTCAAGAAGCCATCACGGAGCTCAGTGTGCTGCTGCTGCTGCTGCTGCTGCTGCTGCTCAGCAGTCATCCAGGGCTGTGTTTGTGCCCCATCACAGCCAGCACTGTTGGCCTTTCTCACATATATTCATAAAGTACAGCCTTTGGGGATTGCTTTGTTTAGCTGCATTAGCTCATCTGTTACAGTAGACTTCACAGATTTTTAATTTGTGAGATATTTGAGACAGATTCATTTCTTTGATTTGCATGTTCCTTTCTACGGTGTACGTATCTGATCTGGTAGGCAAGCTGCTGCATGCGGGCATCCATAAAGTAGTATTGTTTTAAAGTGAACTCCAGCGAGTCAAATTCAATTGATTGAATTTCTTTGCACAACTTCAGGTGTGTCTGATTCCTTCCCTCAGGTCGCGAGTTTTTTGTGGGCCTTTCCAAACGGACCAATCAGAGAGGAGCAGAGATCTTAGCTGATGCCTTCAAGGTGAGTTTAAGAGTTGCTGTGATTTATACAAACAAGGAAATTGACTTAAAGTGCAAGCATAAATATACATACACACCACCACATAAAATACACACAGTCCTCAACATTGATCTTGTAATTGATATTTTAAACCTGCATAAATCCAATATAACATCAGACTAAGTCCAAAAGACATCAAACTTTCATCACTTTTCTCACTCCACCTCTAACAGTTGCCAGCAGACATAAAGCAACATTTATTCTCAGATTTTCTTTTTGGCCATCAGGCACTTTTCTAATCCAGTATTCACATTTATTTTAAGCTCTTTGGTTTCCAACTACTCCTGAGGTGAATATTCTGGCTTCAACGCTGATAAGGTTACCTAGAATGAACCCAAACAGTATAGTTGTTCGCCGACGCTCTACAGAACTTAAACGTTTTTTTAATACACCTTATGATGTGACTAACTTGCAGCTTGAGGTATCGACGAACCAAAGTGAGTCTTGTTTTGTTTTCTTTAAAAACAAAAAAAAAAGTATAAACTGTATTTTCTGTACACACACTCCTAAACATTGTGTGTTAGCTGTCTACACTTTGACAAACTGATGGCAGGAAATGCTATGAACCGTTACAATTTAAAGTTAGGTACAGGAGGAGGCAAAAAGTGTATCCCTCCCACTAACCAGGCAATTACTGGTTAGCATTGAATCACGGCTTCATCTGGATTTGTGTCATTGTTTATCAGCGATTGATTCAGTTTAAGTCTCTTTTTTTTGTTTTCCTATGTTAAAGGCAGCTATCAGTAGAACACCATCAGAAACACATGAACGTTATTAATAAAATTCATCACTCAGGGGCCGCCGGTAGCCTCGTGGTTAGTGCGTGCGCCCCATGTCCGGAGGCTTTAGTCCTCCAAGCGGACGGCCCAGGGTTGAATCCGACCTTCGGCTCCTTCCCTGCATGTCGTTCCCCACTCTCTCTCTTCCGACTCTATCCCCTTTCCATCTCTAAATAAAGGCATAAAGAGCACCCAAATAAACCATTAAAAAGAAATTCATCACTCCTTTTTCTACAAACTTCTTTTTTTAATTTCAAGGTTGTGCTGTTCAAATTCTTTAAGGAAGGAATAATAATTCATAACGAGTGTCATCTCGAGGTGCTTTACAAAAGAGCAGGTGAAACCATTATATCCTTCTTAGACCATACTCATTGTTAACCATGACTCACAGCTGCAGAATGAATAAATACATAACGATCACCAGTCTTATCTTTAACCTAAAAGTCTACATTAGTGTTTCAGTCCCATTCATTTCAATCCTTACTTCTTCAAGTGTTTTTCAAACTGTTCCTTCATAACTTGTGTTGTAGTTAATGACTGTAGTCTGTAGCCTCATCAATCATCACTTTGTTAAGACAAACACACCACACACACTCAGAGACAACATATTCAGACAAAGTTTGATGATTTAGGCATGCAGCCCACAAACAGGGTGAGTGAGGGTCACACACACACACACACAGACTGATTCTATCTCTCATGTTTACTGTTTCACACTGCATACTCGTCTGTGTGTGTGCGTGTGTGTGTGTGTTGCATTTTGGATTTGCTCTGAGAGAGAATATCAAAAGGCTGACTTGAGAGTTCAGGGGTGCATGAAGAGTTCAACACATCACGGTAACCTGAAAGGCCCTCATTGTTGTGCTTCCACCTTCCATCTGTGTCTGGTTCCAATTCCTCATCCTGGATTCCTCAGTGTTTTGTGTTATCGTTGATAAGTCAGGACTTAATGATGCGTCTCTGGGAAACGACACTAGGAAAAATCATTTGAGCGTCCATTATTGTTTTTTTTTTTTTCCGTTTTGTATCAGATTGATTTTTCTAATCGCTGTTGTTTTTTCCTTTCATTATCAAATTAAAGCTCATTTAGTTGCCAGGTTTGTTTATCACTCGGCAAATGTGTACAGATGTTGAAGCCCTTTGCTTCGTGGTCTCTGCGGAGGTCAGGCCAGATGGGGATGTTGATTGACTGAGCACGTTTGGGAAGGAGTGAAATGAAGCGCCAGTATGGAGGTCGTTCAGGTCAAGACCAGACGTTGCAAAAGAGCAGCCTTTCAGTGCGGATAGAAGTGGGTCTCTTTCTTCTTTCATGCCCTCAGGGATTCATCATGATAAGGAGACAAGTATGACTTTTCTAATTTTACACTCCAAGGGCAACTTCCTGTTTGTGGATAAGGAAGCGAGAAAGTTCAGATTACATAACTCCCGGTGATCTTTTATTATCTCCTTAACAAGCGCCAAGAAAAGAGTTCAGGAAAAAAATCAAGGATGTAGTTATGTACATTTTTCGCATAATGACCTGCCAAGTGCTCGTCTGTTATTCAGATACAATCGCTATTCCAGTGAATGGCTGCACTTTAATTGATCTAATGAAGCCGTACAAATTCCACCCTGACAAGTGTCTACATACGCTTGAATGGAAAATGTCACAGTGGCGTGTTACGATGAAAATTGTACACTATAATTCTTCATTTTCGATCAAGCTTAAGCTATAAAAAGACATTCAAAAACATATTATGTGATTAAGAAAACACGTGGATGTCAGATGGAAGTTATTTTGTCAGGCCTAAACCAGAATTTATGCGGCCATATAAACGTTTTTTTTGTTGTTGCATAGATTCAGGAAGGAAAGGTCTTGGAAGGCAAGCTTAAAGTTTCATATCCCATCATAATTCAAAGAACAGTTCTGTATCACTTCCAGGTTTTATAACTCTCTGTAGGACTCAACTCTGGTTTATGTAATCCTCCAAAGGCTTACAGTATGTCTAAGTGTCACAAACTGTGTACCAAACGCTCAATCAATCAACTCAAAGTGGGAAGTTCTGCCATTCCAGTTAATCAAATCCAAACAAAGTTGGTGGTTAAATGATGTTATTTCAGCAGGGTCTGCTATGCTATAACTTTTAATTCTTGTGAGGGTTTCAACTGGCATTTTAATGAAGGGGTCAGTCCAGAGTCAGCTGTTGAAGGCTTGGAATAAGAATAACATCGCAGAGCTCGACTTCAGACATCAGTCCTTTGCATCACTATGGAGAATTCTTTGTGGGGCGGCAGTAGCTCATTGTGTCAGGACTTGGGTTGGGAACTGGAGGACTGTCAGTTCAAGTCCCGCTACGGACCAGAGTATGGAAGTTGGACTTGTTTCTGGAGAGATGCCTGGTCACTTCCAGAGTGCTCTTGAGATCGGCAATGGAAGGATCATCCAACAGCTCTGGCGCACTCTCCCTGTTCAGCAGCTGCACTCTGACATCTCTCCATTAATGCATGTTCATACAGAAGGTGCTGTTTGTGCATGTGTGTATTCTGTGTATTCAAACCAAGCTGAAACCTCCGGTCTTCAAAAATTAGGCCAATGCAGAAGTGCAAAATCCTGCAGTTCGTCGATTGTCCGCTTGAGGCTGGCTCCAGGAACCCAGGAAGTCAGATACAATGGACTGGCAAAAAAGCCGTTTTTACAGCATAAATTAAGATGTTTACAGCCTGGTACAAAAAACCAAATAGGTCTGATTAGTTATTGTCATCAATGGCACACACTGTATGATACACGTTATCCATAGTTAGGCATGTAGCTGATATGATTGACAGTTGGGCGCGATGTAACAGTTCGTCAAGAGCTTTGTGTATATCTCTGTGTATAAAGGACTGTAGGTGCAGGCTGCTACTGTTGTTACTTCATAGCAAATGTAATTCCAGTAAAAATGACCCCAGAGACAGGTTTGGTTAATTGAAAACATATTTTACAACCTCTCCTTTGTTCATAAAGCTCATCATATTCTCACCAGTTTTCCCGTGTTTTGCAGGACTATGCAGTGTCCACCGTTCCTGTGCTGGAAGGTCTGCACCTGAAAAGCTTCTGCAGTATGGGGGGACCGGGCCTCATCGTCATCGGCTCCAGTGAACATGCACAGAAAGCTCTCAAAGTAAGGACTATTCATGTATTGTTTTCTGTGTCTGTGTGTATGTTGTATGTGCTGTAAAAGTATCATCACTTACTCTATTGCTATTCTCCCCCCCCCAGCTGTAGTCATAGATACCCCTGAATCAATGTAGAGGCATTGTTTTCACAACTATGACGCACATTGACGCAGCTGATTTTTTTTTTTTCTTTTTAATTCTCGGGTTGACTCTTGGCTCTATGTTGGTACAAACAGCCCTGTGCTTTTCTCTCTCTCTCTCTCTCTCTCTCTCTCTCTCTCGCTCTCTCTCGCTCTCCTGCTCTGCAAAGTATTCCCGAAAGAAAAACACTACAAGACAGGACATCACACGTGTTGATTCAGAGCAGACTCCCTCGCTTCTACAGCTGGATCGCTGCTCCCCCACTGCAGAGCACATCGAAACCACCTGTCACCTTAATCCTCCTGCATTAATTCATATTCTTGGTTAATCTGAGGGGACTGCCCCTGGCGCTCCCACTCCAGCTTCAATTATGAATGTGTTGTCCTGCCATTAAACAGCTTTAGCTCATTACTGCACTGAAAAGAATCGATCGAGCTAACCCTAACCCTAACCCTCGAGCTCCATCGCAACGAAATAACAAATCCGAGTGACTCGACACAAAGATGAAGAAGAGGCAGCTCACACCCTGACAGAGACAGATTTTCACAAAGGGAGAGATAAATCTCAGCCCATCCCTCTGATGGAATTATCCCTAAAAGCCCCAAACATCAACACGTGCGTCTGTGTGGGAACCTTTTTTTTTTTGGACTGCACACATGGGTGAAATGTGGTGGAATATGTAATATAACTAATTACATAAGTATGAAGACTGCACACAGGCAAAAAAAAAAAAAAAACAGCCCTGGCCTTGACAGAACCTCGCTTGGCAGAGCTTTTCACGCACCTTCTAGTGTTATATCTCCCCCTACTGGCCCAGTCCCACAAAAGGTTACTTTTTTTTATATGAAGTAAGAGTCTGAGTATCTCAGGGGCAATTAAAAGCAGACCATCTGGCAGCACATCCTAATGAAGCCGAGTATTCGACAGCAGCATAAGGTCAGATTGTTGGTTTTGATAAGTCTGTTTGCATCACCCGAAGTGTACACAAGAACTCAAGAAATCCATCAATAAACACACACACACGCTAATTGATTTTGTATACCAGCATCGACTCATTAAGATTCCTGCCTGTTTGATCGCCCCGGTAATTATCTACTGGAGCGAGGAGTGGCCATAAGCGCGACTTAATGACAGGCTGCTCGCTTTCTAATTACGGCTTACATCACCCTCTCCTGCAGCAATTAGCTCCTGTTTAAAAGCACTTTTAACGACCCTGTATTTGTGATTAGGTAATGCTCTCTTTGTGGGGGAGAGTGAGATCTCATGAATGCTGCTTTTTTTTTTTTTTTTTTGGATTTTTGGATGGGGATGCAGCTCTTACAGCTGTGTAGCCTTGGACAGAGACAATATGTACAAATTAAAGTCGGAGCCGGACTAATTCAGTTTGTCTTCAGGGAGTTTTCGATTTTGCTGTTACAGGATATTTTCCTGAGGGTTTAGATGCTGCGATTGCTCCTGTTGCAGTTCTGACACCGTCGTTCTCTGGGATTTCCCTGAATAGATTTCTCTCACAGTACGCCTCAGTGCTCATAATGTGTATATATTTAGACCAGGTGTAGTCTCCCGTCTGTGTTTAGCTCACCCAGGGATGAGGATACGCACCGTGACCGGATGGGGTTTCGTCATCCATCTGCCCCGCTGTCACTGCCAAACTTCACTCATGAAGTCATCATACAGAAATATCGTCTCTGTCAGAGGCTGCGGCACCCCACTCCCTGTTCTTTCTCACACACAGCTCCCTCCCTGTAGTGGTACTCACAGGGAACTCTCTAGCTCCCCCGTCCCCCTTTACTCAGCCCCGTGTTTGGTCCATGAGGTCAGTATTTACTGGTCAGGGTTTGACCATTACCTCAGGATTTGTGCAAACCAAAGACTGAGTAAATATTGGTTATAGCCACCATGATGTCACCCATGGGTTTGAAAACTGCCTTTTTAATTCCTCAAGATCATTTTTGTGGCCATAACCATTTTTATTTTCTACTTGGAGTAAGAAATCCCCTTTTTTGGGATGAGAGGTTGGCACCGGAAACGGAGCGAGGCGTTGGCTAATGCTGAGTTAGCTTAACAGCATAGATGTACACACATAGATGCTGCTTTCTGGCTTGTGAGATGGGTCGAATTCTGTATAATACTGTGATTCTCGACGGTAATGTTACTGTAATAATACTTAAATAAGTTTTGAGCATTTCAATATGAAAACCTGTATTTGTAATTGAAGTACCCTAGATCATAAATACATGTGTGACAAAAAATCTGCTTGAAAATTGATTCCTATTTTGGTGAGATATGAATATTTGAACTGTGGATAGACCTCCTGCCTTCACAGTGACATTCATTAGGAATAGACGTATTGCTCCTGTGATCAGCAGCAGCATCTAAGTATTTATAGCTCAACAGCCGTAGATATAAATAGACTTTGGGCGCAGCTTATGACAAAATCTAATTCCATAGTTAGTGAATGAGCTAAATGAAAGGCCATGTGCAGATAGTCGCGATGTAATACATTCTAAGCACCGACAAGTGTGACTACAGGTCTACAAGTCACACTACCAAAACAAATGTAACAGGGCAGTGGAGCTGTCAATCAATCCAAAATGTCAACATCTGTGAGTGTGTACAAGGCCTTAACCATGACACTTTCACTGAAAGAGATTATACCTGTAATGTCAGCTGACTAGAGATATTTATTAAGTGGCTGAAAAACGAGAACTTTGCAGACTCACTTCTTGAACACCAACATTGTTACGACATGATGCGATACACTTCCTTGTCCCCTTGGTTAAATTTGTCTTGGAAATATGACGGGAAACAGAGCAGTGGGTGAGCAACAGGAATCCAGCTAACTTCAAATAACCACTCGTGGGGGGGGGGGGGCTCTGTACATGCCCCACGTACAGAGGCTGTATTCCTCGAAGTGGGCGGCCTTCCAATAAAGGAACAAAAAGCCCCAAAATCAAATCCAAAATAACAAAATAAAAAAGTAACCAATCTTGTCATCACTACGATGTGGGACGAAAATAGAATGGTTTTGTCACAGCATGTTGAATGTTTCTATTTTTGTATCGGTCTTTTTTGGCCATATCCTTTTTGATGATGCAACCTCTGGGATCAACAGCTCATATTCCTGGAAGTCTGCTGTAACTAGCAGATTTTCCTACAAGGCTTATGATGATCCCGCCAAAGACACCTTTTCTCTTTGACGTTTAGACGTTTTAAACGGTTAATCGTTTTAAACGAATGTGTTGGAGGTGAAAGACAACATCTACATATTTAATTTCACTTATATGCTGACATCTGTTCACACTGTAGAGATCGATTACAGCTGATGGGCTCTTTGGATGGCATTTCGAGCCATGCTTCCTCCTCTCTTTCTCAGACTCTTCACACTCTCTTCAATACTTAGTAAGCATTAAAACGTTAAAAAGCCAATTCTACTTACAATCAAAGCGGGAACACTGACCATGCCAGATTCATGTGAATTGTTGGTACAAAAGGATAACACAAGGGAAAGGCCATATAAACTTGGGCATTCGTTTCCCTTCCAATCAAGTCCCTAATTCAGCTGCTGAATCACAGCGTAGCAGCTGACAGCTAAACAGACACGTCTCACACATTGTACAGAATAAGGTGTCTGAATTGTTGCATGTTGTTAACGCACAAGGGGGAGGTTGGAGGGGTCATAAAAATGTAAAGAGTCTTCGGGCACTGCTCTGAAGTGTTTTTCTCAACATTATCCGAAGTTGTTCTGGATGCTCCCCTCCTCTTCATCGTTTCCCATACCTCAGGGTGCATCAATAAAGACTCCACATAAAGCGATTCTGTGAAATGGGTGTCGAGGAGCAACAACACAAACACTTACTGTACATAAACAGGAAGCAATTTGAGTTTCATTTCCCCTCTAGACTTGGAGGCAGCCTCTGGTAGGATTTGTCTTTTCGGAACATGCCGCTGTTGCTCCTCAATGAAAAGATATACTGTCAAAAGTTTTAAAGGCTTCCCGGCAAGGATGACTGTGTTATACATATTCATAGCAGATGGATTGTACTGATGACCAATGGTAGACGGCCTCACGTTTGGTAGATTTTCTTTGTTTATTTGTCAGTTGGTCAACATTGTCATTGCGCAGGGAAGGTTTTATTGCCTTCCAGTAAATATTTTGTTCTGCAGCGATGACTGTACACGTCCTGCTGCCCAGTTAACACTCTGTGGATTATCTGGACCTCAGCCACTGTCCAGAAGGAAGCTGCTGCTGCTGCTGCTGCTGCGGATGGATTTGCTGGAGCTTCATGCTTGGTCAAGGGCCAGGATGACTTTGCAGAAGAACAAGCAGAAAGAGGCTCAAATTTAAGACATATTAGTGGTTCCAAGAAGGTGGATTGATGAAAGCAAAATCCTCTGAGAGTCTCATGTAGAACTGCTTGAAATTATTCAGGTACAAAGATAACCTTAACTTGAGTATTGTTTTGTAACGTTTGTATTTAAAACCGCTTCAAAAAGCTTCTTATCTGACCTTTTATTGACCGTCTGCACCCGCTGACGATGAACAGAGACCCAACTGTTCCATTAGTCAGGTGATTTTTTTCTGAGGATTTAATTGCATTTCATGGATCAGAACTTTACACGCAGACTTTTTTCCCTTCCACACCCGAACTGCTTTCCCCTGCCCTTTCTTTATTGAGGAAATCAGATGTTTGAGCGACGTTGAGTGAAGCAGAAACTTCTGTGATCTCTTGGCGGAGTCAGTCAGCGTTTATTCTCCCTCTCTCTGCCACTCTTAATCCCTGTGTGTGTGTGTGTGTGTGTGTGTGTGTGTGTGTGTGTGTGTGTGTGTGTGTGTGTGTGTGTGTGTGTGTGTGTGTGTGTGTGTGTGTGTGTGTGTGTGTGTGTGTGTGTGTGTGTGTGTGTGTGTGTGTGTGTGTGTGTGTGTGTGTGTGTGAGAGAGGCGGTGTTGGCGGTCACGCACGTGGACAGTGTTTTCATTTTAGGGGCTGCTGCAGTCACCTTAAACACGCACATGTGACCTGGGAATTTGTCTGGTCGGGTTACACAAATACAGTCTTGTGCGCACACACACACACGCGACACACACACACACACACACACACACACACACACACACACACACACACACACACACACACACACACACACACACACACACACACTGGGCTCCAACCCTGCAGCCCTGTGCAGAAAACGGGAGGTCGGCTCCTTTTTTAAAGGCAGAAATTAGTTATTGCAATTAAATGTTGAAAATATTAGTAGCTGGGTGCACGGTGGTGCGTTGGTTAGCGCTGTTGCGTCACAGCATGGAGGTGCATGGTTCGAATCCCTGCATACAGGACCCCTCACTGGATTTTGCATGTTATCCCCGTGCATGTGTGGTTTCTCTCTGGGTACGCCGCCTTCCTCCCACAGTCTAAAGACATGCTCAAAGACTCTAAAATTGCCCTTAGGTATGTCTGTTTGTTTGTCTCTATATGTCAGTCCTGTGATTGGCTGGCGACAGAGTGTATCCCGCCTCTTGCCCAATAACAGCTGGGATTGGCTCCAGCCCGCCCCCCCTGGATGGGAAAAGTTGTATTGATGATGGATGGCTGGATGGAAATATTAGTGGCTCTTTCAGTTACTTTACTGATGTAATGCCTACTTTTCTTCTTTTTTTTTGTACATTGTTGGATCAGTATTGTGTTGTTTTTTTTTAAGTGCACTTCCCACAGATCGCTGCTCCATTTAATGTGTCCAGTCTTGTGATAATTTTTTTCCCCGGGGACTCTATTTAATGACGGGATTTAATGCTCTTACTAACCAAACAATTGTTCTTCTATTCATTTCCACCAAACAGCGATGCTGCTGCCAGAGAAATAAAATGTGTCACTTCCTTTGTGCCGAATAGATTTTTCCCAGGAAAGCCCAAACAGAGTAATCACAACAGCACATTTGTTGTTGGGTTGGACCAGTTGGTAAAAGACATTAAAACTCTCCCGTTGATGGCCCGGCTCTTCCCTGCAGCCAGTCAGTGGGAGTTAAAACCAAAACATTTTAATTCTTTTGTTCATACAAACCACACATCCTCCACCCATACTTGTACTCGTATATCACACAGTCACAGCAACTCCTCTGTGCTTTATATGTCAAGAAGACGTCACACACTTTTGCTGTTCTGTCATCCCATAAATGGCATTAAATTCATCTCTTGCACAATGCTTCATTTTCTTGCGTGTTAGGAACACATTCACAAACTACAAACAGGAGACAGAGGGAGAAGATGGGGAAATGCCAGTCCAATCATCATTTTGTATAAAGATGAAAAAAGGGACAACTTGCCAGATGTGTGGTGCAACACTGGCGTCATTTTGTCTTTGTACAGGTTTTGAAAAGGTCTTAAATTTGAAACCCTACCACCCCACTTAAGGCCTGTTCAATTCCCCTTGTATGCCAAGCGCTCAAAAGGCGATGACAATGCTACATTCACCTCCAGAAACACTGCTATTATTTGCTGCTGGTTCATTGGAGGTATCCATCACATAAAAAATAGGGATTCTGTCTTTCTCACTTCCACCTTACAACCTCCATTTAACAGAAAGCCAGCCTACGAAATACATTAAATGATGTCATGAATTGTTTTTATTATTATTTGGTAGGTTTTGTTCACCCTGTCATACAACCCATGTGTTTGACTTTGAGCTGTATTTTTGTTTTAATCAAATGTGTCTTATTTTCCCCATTTATACTATGCATTTGTATGACATTTGTTAAATAAAATCTGTATTCTTTATTATTTATTCTACAAATTAGTACGGGAAAACGATCAAAAGAAAATGAACAGAGTAGCTCTATATCTGGTGAAAATCTCACTTCCAAAAATACCTTTCCCCGAATGTTGACTCTTCATCCTTTTTTCTTTTCTTTTTTAACACATTTCCACCTCCCCTCTCTCGTCTCGTCTCGGAGGTATCCGTCCGCAGATGTTCTTCTCATAAACATTAAGAGGCACCTGTCTCTCCTCTGGTCATAACATCCTCCAACCCCCCTGACTTCCACTTGGCAACATGGGCGTCTTCTCAGCCCCTCCCCCCGCCGTCTGTCCCACCTATACACCTCCTTCAGATTACATAAATAACATGACATCTGCTGAGGAGGAATGTCCGTCTGCTCCTGTGTTCTCCATTAAGCCCCCCAGACGGAGAGAGAGAGAGAGCGATTCGGTCCAAAAAGATGTGGTTCTTTCTTTGGTATTTCAGTCTTCTGCCTGATAATCTGTCTTACAGTTCTGTGGACTCCATCAGCCTGCATGCTGTTTATTTATCAAAATGTCTCTTCTATCTTTGGGTGTAGATCATGCAGCAGATGAGCGACCATCGCTATGACAAGCTGACTGTGCCCGATGACCTCGCTGCCAACTGCATCTACATGAACCTCCCCGATAAAGGCCATGTGCTTCTGCACAGCACAACAGAGGAGTTTCCAGAGAGTGTCAAGGTAACGCTCGGCTCACTGCGAATCCATGCACACTGACTTTGTCTCACACGTTCGTTTATACAATCCTGAGGTCCTTTGGGAGGAACCAACAGCGTCAGGGACAGGCAGGCTGGTTCAGTGGCTAACATTTAAAGATCCCTTTCTTTTGTTGCTCTGCGTCCCGTCCAGACCTCTGAGACAAACAAAGTGGCTGGAGAGGGAAACCCTGCAGAACTAGTGTGGTCGTTCAACACAAACCACAGGCAGCAGTTTGTGTGTTTTTATTTTAAACAAAGGAACCTGTAGTTTCATGTGAAGAGGTGTTTTGTGGGCATGACTCAGACTCTTTTCCCCACGTTGAATAAAAAAAAAAAAAAAAAGTCCTTAAAGCTGCTATAACCAATGTCATATAATTTTCTGATTGTTATTTTGGAAAGGGCCTGCCACTTTACTGTTAGTTCAATCTCGCTGCACTCTTTAGTGTCCTTCTTAGACATTTCCCAAATCACCCCCCATTGACAGCACCCTCGTCCTACCTTCCATTACAGGTTAGCAAAGTTAGCTGCTAGCTAGTTAACAAAGTGGAGCATTAAGCAGCTAAGGAGCTAAGATAATTCACTTCAGGATGTTTAGACTTCTAACCACAGCTTCCAGGGACAGACACGTAGCTGTCGGGTGAATAATCTCACAAATAAAGATGGATACTAATGTTTTTTTTTCCCTGTTTTTGCATGGATGTGTTAATATGCCACTTGCTAACATGTTGACGGACTCGACTTGTGACTGTTCTCGTATGCTAATGCAGTTTTTATAGTGTCCCTACTTAATGATAAAAGTCAAATATATGAGTGTTAGATGGAAAAGAAAAGACTCTTGATGTCTGGTTACTCACTTGGAAGGATTTCAGGATTCTGTTATTGGAGCATTCAAAAAGAAATCTTGGATGAAGAGACTAATTCAGACGAACAGTTGAATTGTTGCCCTCTGTGCTTTCTTAGGAACTATCCTCCAAGCATGTCCTCTTTGTGAAAGTGTTAATTGTTGAATGCTGTTTTTGATAAACCTGTCTACAGCCATCTCACAACATGGACACAAATCACTGCATGAACACGTGATGTTCCTGTATTTCTTTTAGAAACACAGACATACTCTACTTGAAATGCCTCGCTGATACTTTCCACAGTAGCCCACCGGGAACGTCGTGTTATTGTCTCACTTTGCCTTCTGGGGTTTGGAAAACACTGAGCGGTAACCGTGTTATTTTGATCCTTTGGGGGTGACTCCACTTCACAACAAGTCGAAAAGATTCTCACGGGATCGAACACAGCAACCCTACAATCTGCGGAGACAGCGCTCAGACCTCAAAATGTACTCCGTGGTTGAAACCCCAACCTCCAGCTGCTATTTTTAGAAGGAAGAATTCACAAGATGAGGCATCTTTGGACTCACATTCGTGCTGGAGGCTTTGTTTTTTTTCTTCCTGAGAGACTGACTGAGGGAATTCAACTTGGCAATAATAAAAATCTATAACTCATGCTTCCTCTTTTGGTGGCACATTTGGACCATATGGAGCAGAATCTGAGAAATGTGGGTTTGTTCCATGAACAGTTTTTATAGAATTCAGACCCAGCAGAAAATTGGCCTGGAGTCTACTTTATGGTCCAAACCGATGTTTAAGAAATTGTATCTTAAAGAAAGTGGGGGGAAATGAGGACAAGACATAACATAAACAGCATGTAAGTAAGGTATGTGTTTTATGAGTTGAGCACCATGCTATGTTGTAGAGTAATTCTGCAGTTCATACATGTTTCCTAGGGGGATTTTTTTCTTGTTCCTCTATAGAGGAGTCCAGATTTCACTTCATTCTGCACGATTTCTGCAGTTTTGTAACTCTAAACATCAGCTGTCCTAATCCCCGGTCTATTTTTAGACTGCTTATGGAGTTATATAAGAGTTCCACATTAACAAAGGCGGGGGGGTGGGGGGGGGTCATGAGAGAAGAGTGGTGGGGTCGGAGGGGGGCGGAGACGGGGGCATCTTTAATGGGCAGCAGTGGCGACGGCTCGCCAGTTCTCAGTTTAAAGATAAAGAAAGCGAGGAGACAGAAAGCCCAGTGAAAAACAGGAGTTCCTACTGTGTGGGACCATGCCGGTCCAGCATATAAATCTCAACCGCAGTAATGAGAACTCGGCTGGAAATGTTCAAAACAAGAGACACTTTGGAGGTAGAGATGCTATAAACAGCAGGGGATTTACTGATGTTTTGGAGGAGTTTCACAAAAGCACAACTTTCCCTGAGTTGACCAACTGAACACGGAGCCTAGCTGAGGTTTTTTTTCGGATGGTTTGGCCAAATGCTGCCCCTGAAAACTCAAAGATTGTAAAAATCAATCACGTGGTACCTGATTTGACATGCTCTTATCGACCTTGTTGGACACAGGGTTGCAAAATCACCAACTTGGCAGGCTGCAAGGTTCCCAAAACTCACAAGGTTTTCAACAAGGTTTTACCAGAATATGACATGGGCTTTATGAGGCCGATATCAATATTGGGGAGGAGAAAAAAATACTATATCGGCCGATATCTTTCTTAGATCTATGTCCAATCTGTAGATATAGATACACACATTTATATATATTGCGTTAACCCCTAAATGCAGTTATCAAACACTTGTGGAAAACTATATACAGTATAATGAAGACAAGATGGTCACTCAGCTGTAGTTGTAATCCAAATGGCACCCTCTGCTGATGACAGAGAAACTCAAATGAAATGCTTTTTAACTTGTGCATAAATCTAGTAATATCGATATCTGGGATCAAATTAGCCGAAACCAATAGTCACTGGATATGTTAATATTGGCCAATTAATCAGTCGGGCTCTAGTAATGATGGAAGAGGACGTTGTCAGTTGGCTGGTCTGGGAGGATTTCATGACTGCAGGGCAGAGGGAGACTCAGGATGTGGTTTCCCCCTCAGGCATGATTCTGCCCCGAGCTGATCGCGGCCCAGACTGTGCCTAGAATTAGACGAACAAGATGAAGGGATGGAGAAGGAGGGGGGGATGGATGAGAGTGTGGGTCGTAGAATTCCACAGGGGTGTAGGGGGATGGTTCGGCATGTAAGTAGGCGATGTCAGGTGATTGAAGGTGTTGTTTAGGTGTGGTACCGCTCCAGAACCAATACATTAACTCCATTTAGGGATCTCTTAAGTCATCTTGTGTTGTCAAGTCAAATTTGGAATTCATTTAATACCTTAGAAAGAGACTGAATCTGACTATCTGTACATGAATGTGAACACAGTACTTAAGTTTGGGACCAAATACTGTGGGAACATTGTATTGGAGAATTCATTGAGCCCATATTTTAAAGTTTAATAGATGTGATTGTGCAGATCTATTCAAACTCAAAGACTGCTCTCATCCGGACTCCTAACAACATTACACAGAATGTCTCAAGTGTGATAAGGTAAAAGAGTTCATTGTCTTTAAATATGGCGACTGGATCACCAGTGGCTTCGTCAGCCATATTGCATCATGAGATAAGAATTTGTTTAGTTGGCCCCTCTAACTTTGCCGCGGGGGCCTCGCTCGGTATAACAGCAGGGTTAAAGTGAGAGTTTAAAGAAAGAAGAAAAAATATCCTGGTTTGGAAGTCGATGTAGGAAAACACTAGTTTTCTTCTGGAAAATGTCCACAGGGTGACACACTACTTTACGAGGGTCTTTGGAACATGTCGTAATAGTTCTCACTCCCATCATTTTTCAGTTTTTTTTTTTGGTTTTTGCCGAGCAGGAAGCGTCCACGAATGCTTGTTCTCCTACTTCACATTTTGTGTCAGGCTGCAGGAGCTTCAAATCACGGCGCATTTACAAGTTGACAGGATGGGTAAACAAACGTCCAGAAAGTGTTGCATAAGTTCTTACTTTCAGTTTAACTACTGCCGGTTGAGCTGTTAGTCAGCCTCGTCTAATTAGCTCAGAGTAATGCTGGCTGGCCAATACCTGCTGGCTCCCACACCTAGTACCCGCGGGTGGAGACAGGAGGTAGGCATGCCATGGCTTTGTCTTTTATGTATTTTGAAATGAATGATAACGTTAATTGTAGTATGAATAATCTTGTCCTGATTCTTATTGGCTGCAGGATGGCCATTATTTTCTGACAATGGGATACCTTTGAAATAAAAATGTTTGTTCACTGTTCTAAAATGAAGCGCTGGACATACATATCAGCCTGTGTCTAAAATGAGTAACCATAGTAACAGGGGCCCAGTGAAAGCCTCTGTTTTCTAATTTATGCTCCTCTTTTTCATGCTAATATCTTATTACCACAAATTCGGGGAAATTCAACTTCATGTTGTTTACTGTTTAGACAAAGTGAAAGCTTTATTGATGTGGAGGAAGCTGAAAGATGAGAAATTGAAGAAGGAGAAACTTTTGTTATGTACAACTCTAAGGGCCTGATTCACTAACAATGGATTGTAGCTGCTAGTCCAAAATGGTGCATCATTTGCTCCAGCTATCTGCACTGTTTTATGGTATTGGGTCATGAAGTATACTGTAGGTCTAGTGATATTTGACTGTTTTATCCACATGAAGATGATTCGCTAGGGTGGTAGGAGAAACATTTTCAGGGTTTAATTTGATACAAGACTTAAACATGTAAAATGATTAGAGCACAGCTTCCTCTCAGAATGGAGCAAGCTAAGAGAAACTCAGAAAAGAAAAAAGAAAAAAACTCACAAAACCACGTGCGTAACGGTTCCAGACCATTTCCACAGATGTGAAAGTGTCGAGTGGCTCAACACTTACATACAGACAATTAATTTTTGAGTCATACAGAGGCGGAATTGTTATCCTGATCACTGGAAAGTGTGCACGTGACATGTCTTCTAAATACTGCTGGTCTCAGCAGATGATTTCTGCTGCACTCTAACGGCACGTGGTTCTGCCAGTGTTTGTAAATTGGCCGCTTTTTTTTGCAATGATACTTATTTGCATAGAAAGGGGAAAGTTTTTCCTCAAATTACTGTTTAATGATTCTTTTCAATATGGAGTATGTATGTAGTAGTAGTAGTAGTAGTAGTAGTAGTAGTAGTAGTAGTAGTAGTAGTAGTAATATGCACAACCAGCACTGCCTCAGAGACACTTGTTTGCTCTGCAGTCCAGTTTTGGTTGCATTTAACACCTTTGCATGTGTTTTGTGAATTAGTCTGTTTGATTCATTGGCACAGGTTTAGCAACCGCTCGGGGCCCCCAGGCCAGTAGGGGGCCCCCACACGTCTGACAGAATTTAAACCACTGTCAGTTTTCAATGACAGAACCCCCCTAAGGTTGTCCCATCTGACAGCACTCACTCTTGTTGCACTGTTGTAAATGAAAGTCCCCGGAGGTAAAATGAAGGGTTTTATTGTTCTTTATATATATATGTGTTTTATATATATATGTTAATGTACAAAATCTGTAAAAACTTTATTAAAAGTTCACATTTTGCTCATTTATGACATAACGGTAATGAACACTGAATTTATGCCGAGGGCCCCCACAGACTCTAGAATCCCCACTGCCTGTTGTGAATCAGTTCCTGGGTGTTGTCCTTCAGTACCTCTGAGCACCACAGGAGGGCGCCTGTAACACAAGATCCAGGAAGTACACTACCCCTTTGAACTTGATGATACTATGGATAACTTTCCATTTGTTATTCATCTTGCTACTTCAGGCTCTGGCACACAGGAAATGAACAAAATTCATTGATACAGAGAAAATGCCGAGGCAAGTTAGCTAGCTAGTCTTATTAGCAAACTTACTTTCAAATTTGATGTACTTTAAGTCGACTTTACCCAATGTGAACGATTTGAATCTTGCTAGCATACCGATATCCTTCTGGCTTCTAGCTTAGTAAAAGCCTGAGCCTTGCAGAGGAGGAATATCTCCAATGTCAAGTTGTAGCGAAGACCCCATCTATTTACTGGAGTAGTAAACAACGTTTCCATATGGACAGAGAGAGACTTTGTTCAGGTCTCAGTCAAACAGTTAAGATTCATCTTTAAGCAGCTGGTCCATGGTATACGCTGGGTGATGTAATGTATGATGTACATTTAGGAGTTGGCCGTTATCGGGACATTATGTCACTTTTTCCACTGACGTTCTCACTCGTGTGTCCCACAGGTGTTTGAGAAGTTGAAGGACCACATGTTGATCCCCGTTTCCAACATGGAGAAGGCGAAAGTGGACGGAGCCCTCACTTGCTGCTCTGTACTCATCAACAAGAAGGCCAACATCTGAGCACGCTCACCAGGGGGTCTCTCAGTGTAATGGTAACCGAGCGGACCCTGAATCCAATCACCAAGGACCCCAGTCATATTAGACTGGATATTAGATAAGGGAGTTAATTTACATTTAAAGGTCTTAAAAACTGTGTGAATAGTTAGTTTGACAAACAAAGGCAGATAATCTTAGGTTAGTGTTGTCACTGTAGGAATTAAAAAAAAGTGATTCTTGATTTGGATTTAAAACATTTTCATAAAAACACAATTATGAGGCAATAGTCCGGGCTTTCAGGATGCATAATGGATAATCATTTCTGTTCAAGGGTTTGCTACTTAAAAATGAGTGTACCACTAAAATACAAATCTAATTAACATCGAATGTGAAAAAGGGAAAGTTTGATCTAAGATCAGAAGAGGAGGAGACCATGTGCCATTGGGTAACCCCCAATTCCCAGACCCAACCCTGAACTTGTGGTGCCCCCGTTCTGTGTGTAGATCCGTGCTTATTGCTCCATGTATTACAAAAAGAACCACAAATAACAGAGCACTGGACCAGCCAAACCACATGGATCTGAGATATGTAGCGCCCCCCCCCAATCAAACAATCTGCAATGCAGGTTAATGAATTAGATACCTAATACAGACGACGTATACAGTCGGTTTATACTGTTTATATGCATAGTTTTAACTGTCGTTATATTTAGTGTGTATTTGGTTAAATTATCCAAATGCTACTTGTTGGTAATGTGATTTTCAAGAACTGTATTTTGAAGTTGAATGAGATAATCCTAATACTGCTGTAACTTGAAAACCTCAGTGATTCTTTAAAACGTGTGTTAAATTGCTGACTATATATGTCATGACGATACAGTATGTTCAAACTACCAGCTCAGCATTGTGTAATTCTGAATGTGCATGGCCTCACTGTCTAACAAATACAGTTCTTGAAATGACTTCTAAAGGGGCTTTTGGTATTGATGCAGCGCAGCCGGGTGTCATTGTGATTTTTCTTTATGATTTTGTGATTGGTATTGAAAGTATTGCCAATGAGACCTGAGGTGCTCTTGCTTTTCATGCCCATTACGTATCATTGCTATTGATTGTAACAGTATTGGAGACGCCACCAGCCAGAGACGCTAGCTGTAATCTGCATGTTAAAAGCTTCCTGTGATGTAAACAAGAAGTGTTTGTAGCCTTTTGGTTTCGTGGTGAAGCTCGTGCAGCACACATCCGTTCTCTCATACACCAAATTGCTTGTTGGAAAAGTCTTCTGAGATTCGGTATAATATTCACTTTGTAAGTCATGGTGCCATGGGAGGGGCGTCACAAAGTATATCCATCATTTTATTGTAATGTGGTCACTCCTGGCTCCACAAAGCCAACATTGAAATGGCCAAAGTGCTAATTTGGGTCTTCAAAAGGGGCGTTTAAACAATGGCTGACATGACGGTGGCTATCTATCTAAGCTCTACTTTGTTCCAGTGTTAAACCTCTTTTCCTTGAATTCCTAATGCCTTTATTGAAATTCTGTTGCCCTACCTGTTAAACTAATCAGAATGCCTTGTAGTTTCACACCATTGCTTCTGCCCTGTGTTGTTGGCTCTTTTTATTTTCCTCTCTGGCAGCTTTTACTCCAAAACTGCCCGTTAAGAGCACGCTGTGAATCTGATGTCTGCTCCTCTAAATCCAATCCCAGCAAATGTGACTGCAGCGAGAGTTTGCACTCAGCATGCACGACAAGCTTACTGCCCCTGTCTGCTGTGTTTCCATGCGTGTTCACAATCCTCTCTGCCAGCAGGAGTTTAAAAAGGAAGTCGATGTGCTTTTTATGGCCTTTAATTCTATTGTCGCCGAGGGCAGTGTGCACACTTAACGTGTAAAATGATTTGAAACGGTACATGCTGCAGCCCATCACTCCTGAAACCATGTTGTGTCTCAGTGTGATTGTGAGTGAAAGTTGAGGAAATGACATCAGGAGGTGATTCAGCCTCCCTCTGCAGACGTTTGTGTGTATGGACAAGCGGGCAGTGGTGATGAAACGCGGAAAGAATTCCTGCTGGGAGGAGAGGCTTGTACACCAGTAAACACTGACTCTCTTAAAACTTTCTCTGTCTGACGCTGACTCTCTCTCTCTCGCACTCTCTCTCTCTCTCTCTCCCACCCTCTTATATTGCCTCATACTCAATCTGGGCAAATTTATGGCCATGATATCATACAGTCTGGCAGACACACTGTAGATGTGATGGCCATGCCGTTAAAGTGTGACAGTAGCAGTATATTTTACAGGAGGCGTTTGGCCGGGTGCAGGGTGATAACATAGTTTGCAGAGCGTCCAGTTCCAGAAACCTCAGCCATAAGAGGCCACGGCGTACAGAGTCAAAAAAGTGGATCTTGGGCTTTTAATTTTTATACTTCAGCCCCAAATCACCTCTATGCTGTACAGTTCCCATGATTTAAAGTTAGAGTAACATTTCATAAATTTTTTGGCTGCAGCTGGCTAGGCTGAATGTAACCGCTCCTGAACACGTGTGCCGACTTCGTTGAGGGCTTTTTGTTTTTGTTTTTATCCTCGGAGTAATCTCCAACACTCATCCCGTCAGTCATTAATGTTTCCTTTTACCTTTTGTTCCAACTCAGGTCTCTTGGTTTTTCCAAACAAATTGTGATTAATAATGATTTGAGTCATTTGAAATTGAGCCTTCTGTTTACTTTGTGAAATAAATTAACATCTCGCATTGAACTGTGTTGCTTTTTTTTTTTCAACTTAGGGTAATTTTTTAAAGTTTTGACTTTCAATGAGAATGTTTAAGAATACGAGACTTCTTTAGGTCATTCAAATCTAATCCTTCTGTCATTTTTATCTAGTGTTGAACACAGTGTTGTCACAGAGAGACTTACTCACACTGTGATAATCCTTCTCTGCTCGTTGCTCTCTGCTACTACCTAGTGTCAACAGATGTGTAACACAATCAAATTGATTTTGAGGAAAATGCCAAGAAAAAAACAGCTTTCAATTTTTATTGCATAAACATTTAAACCCTCAACACTAAATATTGTAACAAAAAAAAAATCAGTGTCCATTGTTATCTATTGTTACATTGAAGGAGAGGACGATTAAATACGTTTTTTCTTACATTTCTGATTAATGACATATTTCAAGCCACCGTTAATTGTGAGTAAATAGAATTAAGGTAATTTGATATAAATCCACACAACATTTAATATAAATGTAATATAAATGAGAAGTTATTCTCAAACAATAACAAAAAAATACATTTATATTTTACACAATTTAATAGGATCTCTTCCAGACTAAAAAAATAAAAAATGTGCCCAACAGCTAATTTGGACCAAAGCTTACATATTTGCATATAGCCTACAGTAGGGTGGCCATATGTCCCGATTTGAAAGAGACAGTCCCGTTTCCAAGCCCTATGTCCCGAGTCCCCCCATGCTTATGATGCAGTAAAAATCCATATGTACATTCATCGTATTTTACAATGAGTCCTGATTGAAAGAATATATACAACAAATCTGAACCAGTGAAATCAAAGCACACTTGTTCATTTAGCTACAAGGGAGATTCGTATAGATGTTGCCTGGACCCCTCACAGCCATTAGCTTGCTCTCAAATCTGTCTACCGGCTCAGCCAGAGGCAAGTACGAGTAGTTCAGAAATTTGGCGCTGGTGCATGATGGGACAGAGACTGAACATTCGCAGCACGCAGAGGAACATGTCTGGATGAAGTCATCTTTCACCGCCGCCACTTCTTTCTCTCCGACCTGCTCGCACACATATTTGTTTCCCTTTGGAGAGAGAAAGATGCTGTCTTTGTTCAGAGTCACATAATCTGGAAACACTTCAGTCCCGGGACATTCGTTTGCCTGTTCTCTGCCCGAGAGGTCGCTTTCTGTTGACAACAACTGGATCGATTCCTCCTCTGATAGCTTCTCCAACACAGACACCTCATTTTCTGACATAATCTCCACCAGGGATGAGGTGGTTTCTTCGGTGCAATGCTTCGCTGTCATTGGTGGATCCTGTGGAGTGAGTATAAAGTGAAGTCATTATTAACACAGAGGTATGTAAATAGGTGCTAGAATTGTGTTTAATCTTGGCTCTATTTTTATCCCAATTAGCATTTGGATCTATGGTTTTAATCAGTGATGGCTTGATTTGATTTTTTCCACTGACAAAATAACTTCTTCATCCCAATATACATCTTTGTTTATTTGATGTAAGAATCAGATATTAACCATATTTACGTGGTTAAATAATTTACCCATTTCTGCCCATTGATCTCTGTCAGAAAGCCCTGTAAGACTTTGTCAAGGTTGGGCACTGGCGGCCAAAAATACTGTTTCAGCTGTCTGTAAAAAAAGAACACATAAAATAAAGTGGGATTAGTCAAACAATGAGCAACGGGTAAAATCCTACATTTAAGGAATTGGTTAGGAGCTTGAAAATGTTGTTATATATCAAATATTTTTCATTTTTACGCTTTGTTTTCAGTTTTCATTTTCTTTATTTATTAAAAAGAACTAGCTGACAACAGAGGCGTGTCCAGACTTTTTTGACTGTGGTTGCCCAACTGGGCCACAAACAAATATGAATTATTTACGCTTTCCAACATCTACTTTATAACACAAGATAATTAGTTTCCACATAAGTCCCACCTCTGACAGGGCTAATAGCATTTTTTCCACACATTTTGGATTTTTTTGGGTGGCCAATCAGATTTCTCAGGGGGCCCACGCCACCCCTCTGGACACGCCCCTGTCTGACAACAGTTTGAATGAGCTGGAAAACAGTCCTACCTGTGGTATGTGTAAAATAAGATCATGAGGATGATGAAGGCTATCAGCACAAAGACAGGCATGCACAGTAACAGCAACTGGCCTGTAAAGATCATTTAAAAAAAAATGTTCAAGGTCAAATAGTTCTCTTCATTCATGGTAATAAAGAAAAGCATGTAATAGCTGTTTATTGTTTCAATGCATGAAGAATACATCACAACCCATGTTATGACAAAATCAATAGATAAAGGAACTTAGTCTGCAGCATTCTCACAAGTTATCACACTTTCTGCTCGTCATTTTTATTCAAGCAACAAGATATTTCTAAATCTATAATAATTAATAATTTATATGATGAGGGCTTATTTTTCCTCACTGACTTTTGAGTGTCAGCTAACCTTTGTCTGTGGGTGCATCACCGGTGAGCACATCAGACCAGTCGCTCCAGTGGCCTGAGTAAATGGACCCATTGGGTTTAGCTCGGAGCTTCACACTGTACTGATGACCTGCAGGAACATCCAGGTATGTGCTCGTCTCCGGACCCTTTAAAAGCCTCGTCTGCAGACAGAAAGTCGGTTTTGACATCGTATGGAAATGTCTCTGATGATGCTCTTTTTTTGTTTTACTTTTTTATTTTGTTCCTTAATGGATCAAGTTGTAATTTTTTTTTTTAGAATCTGATCTTTAAACTTGACACGATTCAAGAACTGAAAATTCCTCTTTGGTGCCATCTGCTGGTAATATCAAGAATGACAGTCATATAACCGTCTTCAGCCATTATCATAATTCAAACACAAGCATTTGCCAATAATTCAAAAGAGACTTTACTCAGATATAATGCAAAAAAAAAAAAAAAAAATACTTAAAAATAATGACTCAATTGTTGCTTCACATTAGATAATGAACAAAGAATGTCAAACTGAATGGGCCTTTGATGAAACTTTACCATCCACTCTTCACTCCCTCTGATGTGGTAGCCGACTTCATACTGCAGGTGAGCCGACAGAGACGGGAGAGGAGCTTCCCATTTCAAACACAACTTGTCTTCCTGCACTGCTGCTTTTGGATGACTTGGCGGGGATGTTTTAACTGAAAACATAAAGTACACATTAGTAAAGTGGATCTCATTGAGGAAACACAGAGGCAGGAAGCTGTCATGAGAAAAATGCAAACCAAATTAAAAACAGTTTTTTTATGATACAGCTTTGTTGTTTATTGGCAGTGTTAATTATTATTAGTAGTATTATCATCTGTAGCTCAGTCTGGGGTGGCTGTAGCCCAGTCTATAGGGACTTGGGTTGGGAACTAGTTGCCGGGTCACTCCCTGAGCAATGCCCAGCTTCCCTTGAGCAAGGCACCAAACCCCCAACTACTCGGGCGCTTTCTTTCACTCTTACATCTCTCCATTAGTGCAGGTCCAGAGGATCCTGTTGGTACATGTGTGTGTATCATGTCTCAATAACACAGTGTAAAAGTCATTTCCCCTCATGATTTTAAAAAAGTTTGTAAAGTAGGCTGCTGAAAAACATTGAGCTTAAATTCTTATCTAAGTTGTTAAGAAGACTATTTTAAGTCTTCCCTTTTCAAGAAGCCATCATATCCCCTGATGCATGACTTTTTAAACTAATGAAACTAATGGAGTTAGAGAGGACGGATAAAAAAGAAGAGAATCAGACATCACTCACTGCTCTTGTTGAGGGTAAACTTCTCAGTGTAGAAAGTTCTGCTGAGAGAAGTTGCAGTGCTGATGAGCTTCACCCTGACTTTATTGGACTCGTCACCGTAGAAACAGCACTTGTCAATCAAGTCCCGCTCAGCGAGACACTCGGTCCACTCGGTCCAGCCCAAACCTTTACTGTGGGAATCATAAAATCGTCATGTTAAATCAGTCAGTTGTGTTTTGATGAGCTTCAACACAAATGTCTCAACATTTTATTTTTTTAATGTTTTGGTCAGTATACAATGTGCTTTTGTTGCTCAGTGTTTCACAATGAGTCTGGTGTTTTTTGATTGTTAGTCACAGTCGGGTCTTAAGGCAAAATTAGTTATTATCATTATCAATTAATCTGCTGGTTTGTTAAGGATAAAAAGATTCATCTTTAAACCTCCAACATGTCCAAAAACCATTAAAAAATAACATCCTTCTATTCCTGAACTCCCAGGGTGAGTATTTGAACTTTCTTTCGTGTGTTTAGTTGTTGGTTATTCCTGTTTTATTTTGTAGTACTTGCCCCTGTGTTTCATGTCTCGCTCTATTACCATCGTTTGTGTTTTCCCACCTTCGTTATCATGCGCCCCTGCCCTCCAATGGGCCTCACCAATATCTTCTTCAGAATTTTCCTAAGATTTCTAAGAAGACTCTCCGTCAGATTCCCCAACGTGTTCTTAAACGACTGAATTGTTCACAGCTGTGTTCTCATCTCCTTGTGTTTGTGAGTTTAAAGCATTCGTCTGCTGTTCCCAATTAGCACAGGTCATGCTAATTGGGAACAGCAGGCACTAATGCCCATAAAAGGGCATGAGTGCAGTGATTGTGTGCTCTACTCTCATTTTGTTCACCTGTGTCTTGTTAGTCACACCTGTCTTGATTACCTCAGTGTGTATTTAGCCCTAGTCCACATATAGGCGCTTATCTTTCAAAACTGAGGTTTTCCTCCCCTATTTAAAATAAAAAATAAAAAATAAAAAATAAAAACACAAAACGCACTGTTACGGCTGTCATGCCTAGTCAAAAACGATGTCCTTGATGTCTACAATGAAAATTTCATTTGACAAAGTTGTCCATTCAGGAACCTCTGCTTGTCAACGTAGTGGGAGAGTAACTGTGTGTGTGTGTGTGTGTCAGCATGTAGAAAGTCCAGTTAGCAAAGTTAACAGCAGCACTAGTTTGGATACGTCTGCTAACACACTTATCTGATGTAAAAGTAAGTGTCAGCGTTGCACAGAAACCGGCGCACAGTGTGACATTAGAATCCAAAAACTTAGTTTTCCTCGTCTACACATAAACACCTTAAACAGAGTTCATGAAAATCTTCACCCTGAAAGGAGTTTTCCAAAAGGTGACTTTTCAGTGACCAAAAACCTTAGTGTCTGTGTTTCCTTGTTAATTGTTTTGCACCAATACACCAAGTCCAATTCCTTGTATGTGTAAATGTACTGGGCAATAAACCCTGATTCTGCCATTCTGTGTCAGTCCGTTGTCAGTCCTTCACCCTTTTCCTCTTTCCTTACAATATTTGAGTTTCATGTTTTAGCTTGTGTTTGTTTTTGTGGATCTTGTTTGCTTTTGGAGGGTTTTGACTTTGAAAAATAAATCTTTTGGTTTTGGTTCTTGTCTTCGGTTAAATACATTATTTTTGGGTGTTTTCTGCACATGGGTCCTCCCTTTGTTTAATCTCCATCGATGTTTTTTTTTGTTGTCCAACCAGCAGTCTAAATGACAATACAAGTTGCAAATCATAAAATGTTTATGCTGACACAGTGTAAATAATTTTTCAATGAAGTGGGCAAAACATTTTCTTTGGATTTATTAGTCTAAACTCATAAAACATGTCATCACATTAATGATATAAAATGAGAAATGTACCTGACACCCATCTGGTAGAAAAGTTTGAGCTCCATCTGATCATCATATCTGCTCCCATTCCACTGGCAGGTGATATATTTAAGATCAGAGGTGAAGCACATCAGTGAAATATCATCTAAAAATTATTGAAAACATATCGTCCAATTACTGTATTTATGACATAGAAGGTGATATGAGACGGTATGGATACATTTCTTAACCCAAACTCTTCATTGAGTTATCCTTCAACACTTTCCTGACCTGAACTTTGAGGAACCACAGCCCACACAGGATGTGACCAGCTGCTCCAGTGTCCAGCATCGTGATCATAAGCACATTTTACTCTGATCTGCACCTTGACCTCCTCCCCTGGTACCAGAAGGTCCAGTACGTCCCCTTCCTCTACCTGCGAACAATCAATACCTTTTATAAAACCTTACACAACCCTTTTTTAACTCACTTTAATAAACACCACAAGTCTGCAGGAAGCAAAAAGTCGGCTAACTCGAATTATTTTAAAGGTTTTATAACTATAATCATGTTCTACAGAGTAGGGGAAAAAAACGGTGAAAATCGATGTCATACAACTTTGTCCTGTTGATTCATAATGTCTGAGTTCAGAAAAACTAAGTGACAAAGTGTAAACGTTGTATGTATGTACAGTATACCTCCATTTTTGTCTTCTCTCCGAGTCCTTTAGAGGAGTATTTCATTTCGTACATCACTGTATCGGCGCAGTATTTCAGGACCGTTGAGCGCCATGAAACCTGCAGCTGTCCTGGTTCACCATTTTGATGTAGGGACACATTAAAGGGGGGATGCATCAGAACTACAACACCAAAAACAAAAAAAAAGGTTCATAATCAATTAGTGATAATTTACTTGTGTTTTAACTTTTACCACATTTACATGGCAGCAATTTGACTCTGTCGTCATGGTCAGAGTGGGAAGAGAAGCTCAAATGTTTTTATAATGTTGTACAGTTGAATTCAAGGTTTGCATATTTTATTTAGAAAAAGATCAGGATCAACACTATTGTAAAATAGACAGTGAATATTTTAAGGTTTAACACATATTTGATCAAATTAGCAAACCAATGGGGCGCTGGTGGCGCAGTGGTTAGTGCGAGCGGCCCCATGTATGGAGGCTATAGTCCTCAAAGCTTAGCTAAATCTTAGCTAACCAATTACAATCTAAAAAAATTACATCACAAATTACCCTTAGCTAGCTAACATTACCATTAGCTTGGAATTTACCCACCTTCTATTGTTTTGTATTTCAACAGGGGTCGGACGAAGAATCAATATATTGTAATACTGACGGAAACTTCACAGACATGTTTTAGGGACCCCTGAGACTTATTGAAACTTGTTGAAAATTTGTATAATACGTGACCTTTAATGTTAATATAGGTAGTTTGTGGAGTATTATAGTTAACAAGCTGTTAAATGTATGCTGTTTTAACTTTATGGCCAGATGTCGCACCACAGTCTCTCTGCAACCCAGATGAATCTCGTTCCATTCCCTTTTGTTCAGTGAGTAAATATTGCAAAAGATTGTAACATTACTGATTGTAAGTCCACCTCAAAATTGGGATTTAAGTGTGGCTGTTCGGCACTGGTGGTGAGCAAAAAGATGTCAGGAGGCAGAAGTCAACGCAAAATGAAGTGATTGAGTTGTTAACCAAAAATAGCACCAAACAAAAGTTCCGGGTAACCTAATAAAACAAGATTACGTAAACCAAACGAAACCACAGCCTCACAGCAAGCTGCCACTAACCAAACAACCCCCCCAGACTCTGGCTTTATACAAGAAAACCCCAACTGGCCTCACTTTGTCTGATTAAGCTCAGGTGATTTCACTCAGCCTAATCACTCTGCAGGCCAGTGTAGGGAAGGTGGGGGCAGGTGAAAGGTATGGGACAACCTTTTCACAAAGATAAATAAATAAATATAATTTTGATAAAAAAAAGTCTTACAGTGGTCTTCTACAGAGACGGTCCGGTTGAACAGGCTGGTGTTGGTGTCACGCTCCACAACTTCAAGATGTGTCGCCACATAAACGAAAACATCCGTTTCAGGAAATGAGCAGATGTGTAGGACAGTTTCTTCTTCGTCTGTTCTCTGGACAGACATTTCACATGTCCTCTGTCTGGGCAGGCTTGATTAGAACAAGTGACAAACACAATAGACATTGTTGGAAATAAATACAACATAATTTGTACGGCAGGAAAAAAAAAAAAGGATGTTTATCATGTGATTGTGATGCAAGTTATTTGATACATGAAAATGAGAAAGAATAAATGAATAAAAAAGGTACAAGTAATTTGGTTTTATCTGGAGCTGCAGACTTGCAGTTTACAGTTTGAAGCGGTGACTGATGGATACCTCACACAAATACAAAAAAACAAGTATAACCTGTAAGAAATAATTGCTTAAATGCCAGATAACATGTCTCTCTGACATCCTTTAACATTAAAAACATGAAGAATTCACTGCAGTGTCCAACATACCCTTCAATCCTGTAGAGCAGATCATAAGTCATGTCATTGTCTGCAGTCTCAAAGAAGCAGGTGAAATCCTGCTCCGTCCGGGTGAAACATTTCGGATCCTGCTCATCTTTCAAGAGCAAAACATCTGCATGACAAAGAGCAGACCGTATAATCACCCCTGGATTCAAACGTATTAAAACATAGAGTGAGGACTCAATGGTATTTTATTTTCCTGGTTTCTTTTTCCTTGAGAAATGTTACCTTGTCCAAACATGATTTAACAAAGACGACCCACTGATTGTCAAGAAAAGCAATATCAGATCTTTGTGGCACAACAAACTTCTACACCACTTGACCATTGGAGTATGTTGTTCTTGCAACTTGTTTGCAATCAAGTTTTTTATAAAGAGTTTTATAAACTATGACCATCCAAAAATAAAACCCTCCTTTAGCCCTACCTGTCTTTGACAGATGGTTGAAAGTCCCATCCTGGCAGCAGCACACCTGTATCCACAAGCTTAGAAGTATCTCCCAGAAGCAAAGTAAATTCATTGTAGATCAAGATATTCTGATGCCTTACATGTCTTAAATCACCAGGTCACTTAAATGCCTGCGTATGTGCATTGTGAGTCGTCTTTGTTATGATTTTTCAGTTGGCATGGTAAGGTCGAGCAGTGCAGAAGGGGTTGGCACAATGGGATCAGTTTGTGCTGAGAGCAGGAAGCAAGTTTTTTGTAAAGTGGAAGTTATCACCAAAAATGGCTGTTTGGGAGGAGTGTGATAAAAAAAAATGTCATGGTGTATTGACATAGTTTCTTTCAGCATTAGACTCTGAAGTGTATTAAAGATGGTAATGATTGACTTTCTGGATTTGCATTTTTTTCCTTTAATTTGTAAATAGACACCTCACCAACAAAAGCTATAAGAGGTCATCATGGACTTAAATACAGGAGTGAAGAAGACGCAGCAGAAATGATCCAAAGTTCTTCAAAGGATTCAAGTCTGAGGACATCCACCCAAACACATCCGCCACTGAACCAACCTGTCAACCAATCAAATCACTGATCCATAACCCACCTTTACAGAACTGCTTTTAATGGCGAATTATGCTGTTTTAATCATTGATTTCATATTTTTTTTTCCTTTTCTATTGTGACTTTGTAAAGTTTCTTTATATTTAAAAGTGTTACACAAATAAAATATGTTATTATTATTATCATTATTATTATTATTAAGCTTTAAACTCGAGGATAAAAGATTAAGCCAATGCTGAATCGCCCAGGGCTGCAGTTTCTTGATTGGCTACTTGAGGCCTGCACCAAAGTGAGGCAATCGCCATCATGCCCATTAATATTGGGTAATCTAATGATTTGCAGTGTCGTTCATTGTAATGATGTTCTCAGAATCAGTGGATCATCCTCTAAAAAAAAAAAAAAACCATCAACATTACACAATTAAAAGTCCAAGTCACCTCAGCAACTTCCTCTCCGCCTTGACACTTTCTACCTCCAAGACATATTTTTTACCTGTAAAAATAGAAATTTACTCCGAATCAGTCTTGAAGTTAAGTTTGTAATTAGATTTTCAACATTTATGCTGGCACTCAACCATCTGTGTCCAGATGCAATAGTTGATCAACTGGAAATTCGTCAGTACTTTTTAAAGGTCGAAAGACGAATGTAATTTTAAAAAACTACTTTATTTACATGTTTTACTGCCACTCCCAAGTTTGCAAGTTAGACAGTGTGCGGGAGTTTATCTTTAACGCAACATACAGCACAATATTTTGGCACCACAGACTGATACCATCTCTGCCAACACATTGATGTTACCAACAGGTGCTCAGTGGTTTTTGACTTTGAAAGTTCAGCAAATAATAAGCCGCCCTGACCAAACTGGAAACGATAGCACTGATGCAAAAACATGATACATTCAAACGTTGTCGTCTAAATATTTATTTTTGCAGGGAAAGTTGTCAGGTCCGACAGGAAGTAGTACACTGAGATTACAAATGTGTAAAAGCTTTCTTTCAAGTGAGTTCATTCGCCCTGACATCGCAGTGCATGCAACAAAATGTATGTTTTTACAAACTGATAAAATGTCTGCATGAGACAAAGCCAAAACTGAATTTAGGATTTTTACACCTTCACATCGCCGACCTAGCTTTTGTAGTCGGCTGCTGGAGTCAGTGGATGATATAAAAAACCTCTTCTACATCTGTGAAGTGGAAAGATAGATAGTGTATCCCAGAAACAATAACATTTCTTTTGTTCTAAACACATTAGAGTCTGTAGAGCAGGTAAAGTAAGTGACATACCCCCTGAAATGTAAACCTTCTCATGTGACCATATCAAGTCAAACAGATGAGGTCACACTGGGGCTTCCATGTTGAATGCTTCATACTTAAAATATAGATTTTCAGTCAGGGTATAAAAATACATTTTATGTGCATCCGGATCTCTTATACGTTTGCATGTGAAGCTGATGTGTTTGTGCGAGAGTCTTCAGGAAGCTGGCCCACTGAGACTGTGTTTGACAGACACTTGGGTGCTTGTGGTTGGTTTGTGGAGGAAACTCAGTGACAGATCAGCTCTGTGCAGCAGGGACACCACTGTTCCTGAACTTAGAGAGGACACTTTGGCTCTGACTATTGTTTTCTACCATGCATAGCATAAATAGGTCAGTGCGTCTACACAGCAAAAAAAAAAAAAACAGCAAAAACAACAGAACACAAGTCAAGATAGACTACATTGTACAGTTTATTTTATCTCACTGAAATTCAAGATAATCTCTGTAAACTGGAGGTATGCTGTTAGTGCGTATCTGCACTTTGTCAGCCATGTGTGTTGTGTTTCTGTGTTGTCTGACCATGGCTGAATAAATCTAAGATGATCCACAGTCTGTTTCACGATTTCATCATTGTCCATCTACTACAGAAATAACCCCCACCTAACATATGCACAATGTTGTTGTGCTCACTTCCCACACAAGGTCTTAAAAATGACCTGTGAAGCCGCCCTTTGCGTTATGCCATTCATAAACAATGCAATAAGTCTACAAGGAATGAAAGATTATTTTATTGTCAGAAACACCTTGAAAACGTGGAATCGTGTGCGTTTGCACTTTGGGATTGTGACTCAATACTCTATTTTGGCTCCTATTTCATGTAATCCTGATTTTGTACAGTCTTGCTCAGATGGGGGTTTTAAAACATGGAAGAGTGCTGGTATTTCACAAATACCAGATCTCTTTTTAGATGGGACTCTAAAATCTTTCTAAAATCGTTATCTACAAATCTTTTATCGTTATCTTTAAACAAAAAAACTCTAAGTTTTTTACATGATCAAATGTTTATCAACATCCCTACTATCAGTAGTTGGGTTGAAGATTTTGGGTACCATCTCGATGATGAGATGTGGAGAGAGATTTTATTAAATGCAAAAAAGATTACATGTTTGAACAAATCCTATGAGACTCAATATAAGATCATCCACAGACTGCATGTGACCCCGTCTATCAGATGTAAATATGACACTACGTGCTCATCATTATGTCGGAAATGCAAAAGTAGTTGTGGCACTTATGGTCATCTTATGTGGTCATGTCCTAAAATCACAGAATTCTGGCTCTCGGTCCAAAATGAGATAAAGAAAATATTTGGGCGTTATATTCCTTTAAATCCTCATCATTTTGTTCTTGGACTGGACTTCTGTGATCGTAGGCACCAGTACATTCTTAGAGTTACTTTGTATGCTGCACGCCTCACAGTGTTTCAGAAACGGTTAGATGAAGATCCTCCTGATATCTCAATGTGGTATGAAAAACTGCCTTTGGAGAGATTATCTCATGTACTCAGAGGTACTCTTGAGGTTTTTCTAAGGGAATGGTCCCCATTGGCAATATTTCTAAAAGAGGAATGGTTCAGTGTAATGTGTATAGGAACATCAAATACAATTGAATGATTTTATTTAGCTCTACTGATTGTGAAAACTGCTGTTGTTAATCTTTAGTCTTAATCTTAATTTGTTGGTCCTTGCAATTAAAAAATAAATACATAAAAAAAGGAAAATGATCTGTTAATTAAAATAAACTATTCACAACTTTAACTGCACTGGAGGAATTTGTTTCAGCACATTTTAATGATGTTTGGATGTGTTTAGGTCTAGAAAGCTGTCAGACCCCACTACAAGATGAAGCAAACTAACCTGACCTCACAACCACTCCACTCCTACCATCAACCTGAAGTTCAAGGGAAAAAGTAATCTACACTCAGGAGCAGAAGCCAGGCCCTCGAGTAGACGGCGCTCCCCCAACCTTCAGTGACGTAATCTGGCACTACTACCACCCAACGTCCCTGTCGCCCAGCCAACACCATCGGACTGTGTCGTCCCCAATACCACCACCGTCCTCATTTATGCACAGCCTGCTCCGACCTCCACCTCAGCGACAAGGAAATGTAGACAATAGGAAACCGAGGAATACAAAGGAGAAATCCTTCCTGCAGCTTTATCCCACATTCTGTAAAGCGTCCCTAAATAATACTTCTTATGAATTACTGCTATACAAATAATGAATGAATGAATTTTCTTGTTACCTGTTCATTGACCTGACCCGACTGACTTTTTGTTTTTTTACTTTTAGTGTACATAGTCATAAAACTTCAATCTACGTATACGTAGTAGACTTCAGATGCCTTAAAGATTGATAATGAATTCAGACATTGGTTTTTCACCGGAAAACATGTGTATCAAATGATATTTAAAGGTTAACGATACAGGATCTGATATACAGTATAGATAATAATCTCTGTAAAGTCTGCACAATCTGTATCACTGAAAAGTAAGTTTTTTATCTTAACACAAAAGTACGCAAGTAGATCAACTAGTTGTGTTGATGATTCCAGTTAGTCCACAACATTTTTATTCAAGGCACTAGTTAATAAAAAGGCACACTTTACATTCTTATACAGTGGGTATATTACTATACATTGCATGGGGGGGGGGGGGGGGGTCCACTCATATGCACTTCTTGCAACTTTAAGGTATAAAAAGTCTTCAAAGCGACTAACCTTAAACTGGTCTTATTTGTTTCCAGTAGAACTAATGACTGCACAGGCTCCTTGAGAAGTTGCTGCAAACTAACATTAAAAACTGTTAGAACCACCAACGTGCTCCAAAGCATTCCAACTTTGAACACATGTTTGGGGGAAAAATTATCTAAATTGACTGTAGATATCAAACTGTTATCTTTAGTCCATTCATCCATCCATCCATTATCTTTACCGCTTTTCCCGTTCACGGTCGCGGGGGGCGCTGGAGCCGATCCCAGCTGTCATTGAGCGATAAGCGGGGTACACCCTGGACTGTTCTCCAGTCAATGACAGGGCTGACATATAAACAACAATCCACACTAACATTCACACCTACAGGTCAATTAGAGTCACCAGTTAACCTAACAAGCATGTTTTTGGACTGTAGGAGGAAGCCGCTCAGAACCCACTCATGCACGGGGAGAACATGCAAACAAATGCAATTTCGAACCAGGAAACTCCTCACTGTGAGGCAACAGCGGTAACCACCATGCAGTCCTCATCTATAGTCTGTAAAGATAAACGGGGAATTTCATCAAGGGCTTGGCAAGGGCAGCTTATAATTCTCTGAACTTTCAAAGTCAGAAACCACTGAGCACTTGTTGGTAACATCAACGTGTTGGCAGAGATGATATCAGTCTGTGGTCAGAACACTTTTCAAGTGGTGCACTTTTCAAAATATCTTCAAAGTTTTGCTTTGAAAATAAAATCCTGCACACTGTCTAACTTGTAAACTTGGGGGGCAACAGTAGCTCACTTAGGTTGGTCCCGATGCGAACCACAATATGGAAATTGGTCTGGTAACTGGAGAGGTGTCAGGTCATTTTCCGAGTACTGCCGAGGTGCACTTGAGCAAGGCACCGAACCCCTAACCGCTCTGGTGCGCTCTCTGCGTAGCAGTGTGTAGCAGCATCACCCTGACACCTCTCCACTAATGCATGTCCGCAGAGCCTGTTTGTGCATATGTGTGAGAAGCATGTCTCTAAATAACGGCGTGTAAAACCAGAATTTCCCTCAGCGATTGATAAAGTACATAAAATAAAGAGAATAAAAATCATTGGTCGTGGTTGGGGAAATGTTTTTACAAACAGGAGACTAATACCTTTGTAAAGTGAACTTCATTCATGCCACTGAAAACGCAAATGGAACAGCTGCTTGTTGTGGTGACGAGTCTAGTCAGGGCATAAAACCTTCATTCAAGGAGCCAGCTAATACAAAACACATTCTCATATGTTGGATATTTTACCATACATTGCATTAGGCTGCATAGTGTTATATGTCAACTATAATGTTGATAACAAGTAGACTGGTTGTGCACCTGCCTCGTAATCATAGCACATTCAAAAAGCTACTCCAGTGATGGAGCTGTACAGGAAAGACATCGAGTATCTACAATGATTAGTTTCATATCAGTCTGCATTTACAATCAATTAGGAGGTTTTTATACATCTTTTTATAGAAACATACAGTAGTAGCTACATTTGCATGGCAGTGATAGGCTAACAGTCAAAGACACAGGTAGCATGAAAAACTTTGGTTGTAAGTGCTACATTGTTTCTGAGAACTTGTTTGTGATCCACGCCGTGTCCTTCATGAAAAGATTTATTTCTCCATTCAGAGCAATGGAGAGAAAATAAAGTCCAGCTTTGATACCCCACAGACCCTGTGGTGGTTCAGCAAGTCACGTAGCTCCTTATTTGCCGCTTACCCTCAACGCTCGGACAAAAAGGGTTTGAGCGTTGTAACTTTTGCAACTGCAGAAGGTACAATGTCATGTCCTTTTTTTTTTTAACTGCGACTGATTTGTACAGGATTTCCCAAAAGAGGGCCCAGCCGTACTCCTCGTCTCTAATCAAATCCACACAGTGTCCTTTCACAGTCCTCCATTTATAACTGGGTGACTCTGGTGGAACGTCGGGTCCTCCTGTCTTGACGCTGAGCGGCGGGGTGGTGGCAGTAACGTGGCGACCATCCTCTGGGCCTCCTCTTGGGGCTACGTGGCGTGCGAGGGTCTGGGGGGGCTGGTAGTCAGGCCTCCTCGGCTGTGGCGTCTATCCCGGCGTAGGTGAAGTTCTCAAAGAGAGCCATGTTCACATAAGCCTAGAAGACGGGTAGAAGCTTGTGATGAGAGCAACACTAATAGCTTTGCAATAGCATATCGTACACTTGATGAGAGAAAACTACAGAAGTGGGAAAAAACTGTCGCTAAATTGCAGCAAACCAACTATTTTCTAGTAGTTTAGTGTGAATTGAATTGAAAAGTAACTCATTAAGAATTTAAATTTTAAAAAAAAGACAATTTCTTGGACATCTTGGAGTTATGATTAGTTAATAGGGCTTTATTTTGTTCTTCCCTTTCTGCTAAAACTGTGTAAAGGCAGCATTACCTTCCTGGCCTCCTGCATCCTGTTGAGCTGCACAGAGATTTGAGAGAACGGGGGTCTCTCATAGGGCCGATCCCTCCAGCACTGCTTCATCAGCTCATAGCTGTAAAAGGAGAGAGAAGTATGAATGAATATGTCGACACAAGGACAGAAAAAGGCAAAAGAAGGCGGAATACTTACACCTCATCATCACAGTTTTTAGGTTTCTCCATCCTGAAGCCTTGTGGCAGTTTCTCATAAAGCTCAGCGCACGTCATCCCGCAGTATGGTGTGCCACCTGAGAAGAATGTGTTTATGATTAGTATGGTGATTTAAGTCAAGAATTATAAATCATCAACATCATGACAAACACAACACAAGGTTAATACGACTGCAAAAACAAATTGTATTCCTGAGTTTCTAAGTGTCGTTCATTAGCACTTTGAATTAAGGATGTTGTTGATGTTCTGCAGGCCTGTCACCTGGTGTTTAAGTCTTTACAATATCTCAGAGATTAAATCTGTACCTCGCCAATCATCAGACCAAATCCAAATGATGTATTAGTCCAGAACATGTCAGTTAAAAATGTATTTTCCGAGGGTATTCATCCACTGGTTTAGACCAAAATGTCTCAAGAAACATATTTGGCTAGTGTAGGCTCGCTAATTGGTTCCAACATCTGTTCACGTGAATTACCTCCCAGTTTCTTTAATACCGACGGGACAGCTGATTGGTAACCTTTCACATGAGAGGCAGCCATCTTGTTTGTTTACAAAAAGGCCATCATATGAAAGCTGCGTCCCACATCAGGGCTAGTATCCTTCAAAGGAACCAACCTTCCTACTTTGTGTCGGCTGTTCAGGTTGAACTATGTCACCAGCTGTTCCCGCCCTTAACCTTACCAAGCAACCGTCCTGTCGCCTAGCAACAACCCGACAGCTGCACCAGAACTAGCAGATATAACTTTGTCTATTATTTTAAAGATTATTTGATATTTCAAGTCACATTAGAATGTCTACTTTGTGGATGGAGTTGACACCAGTAAGTTACATTTAAATGTGTTCATTTAATAGAAAGCCGCCTTTTTTTTAGAATTTGCGCACAATGAATCTTGGGATATGTCGGGCCACGAAGGATGCAACGTATACATCTTTGGTAGCCTAAGAAAAGTAAGACGCATTTATGGGACTCATTTGAAGGAGCCTTCAAATCAAACAGCCTTTAATGCGTCGCTGTGACGTAATCGGTCTTAAAAAGCACCCTTTGAAGGATGCAGCCCCTGAACTGGGAAACAGATTAAATCTGCTTCATTTTAAAGAAGCAGTTGTGATTGGCCCAACTGATTCGGCTCATCAGCCCTCAGTCTGAACATGCTTGCAGATTCACCTGGATCTCTAACAAGTACGACTGTTCTCAGTATTAAACATTTATGTAAACTGATGTAAATAGGAGTTGAAACTGTGAGAACAATTTGTTTAATGTCACACGTTGAGGTCACTTACCTAAGCTTACAATTTCCCAAAGCAGAACACCAAAAGACCAGCTGTGGGAGAAGATGCAAGACAACAAAAGTTAACAAAGTACAGAATGAATATAAGTGTTGTATTAAAAACATGACGTGATTACTGCCTAAAAGCCATCATTATTTATACCTGCTAACTATTTTGTTTTTCGTTTTTAACTAATCATCAATTTCACTTGATGCTCCCACAAACGTTTCTCTCTTACATTCATGCAATTAAAGCACAATTGATAGAATTTAAGTTTTGAATCGAGCATTTAGTGAAATTACCCACAAATGAATGCATTTCATGTTAAGACTGTCGCTCTGTTGTGTGAAACACACACATTTTCTTGTTTTCATCACTGCTAAGAAAGAACAAAGTACTGAGTTCATTTGAAAAAATGCAGCTGATGAAATCAATGCAAAGTCTTTGCAGTGTTAAAGTCTCAACAACATGAAATGTGTCACAGGTCACAAAGCTGTGTGGTAGATCAAATGAGCAGACAAATGTTGTCTGTGCTGTCTGTCTGCTCTGGTGTTTATCTAATCTCTTCTGTGCACCATGTCTCACACTGTCTCAGTTCTTGTTCCAGTCGCTTTCGTACATTTTGTTTCTCGTACTATTGTTTACAACTCTCTCTGACCCAACATGTCTTCCGTTAGCTGTCCATCTTAACTTCTTCCAGCCTTTTGTATAAATAGGCTCCGTCTGACAGGCCGACCTCTGGGTCTGAGTGCGAAGTTGTACCCAGAGCTTCCTGGTTGTGCTTATCAGTTACACAGCACACTATTATCACTCCACCGGTGACAGGGGGATGATTTGTTGTTCTCTGTGGGAAGGCTTTATTTTGTGTACCTTTGCGAAACTTGGCTTGTGACTGAAACAACGTTAATACGGTTTTGTGATACTAAAAATCAATCATAGAAAGTTGTAGATGAGGGACTATTGATGAGCTGAATATCACAGAAAGTGTTTGTCAACCATTTAGCACATGGTCAGAAATGCTCAGAAGTCTGCCATGGTATCTTAAAGTACATTACATTTTCACGTTTCAAATTTCCCACGCTCTATATTGTCTCAATTTAAGACAATATAACTCACACATCACTCTTGGTCGTATACACGCTGTAGTTCAGAGACTCAATGGCCATCCAGCGTACAGGAAGTCTCCCCTGAAATCAAAGTAACAGACTCATTAAAGAGAATAAAATGAAGCTTGAATATATATAATTGTTACATTGGTTTAATGCTGTTTAAGAAAGTGACTAGTTGTTACTGGGATGCCACAAAATGACTGCTGTATGTAGTTCACTGCTGTACTGTCCTATAATATTTGACTATAACTGCCCCCTACAGGTCATCTCACTTATTATCCCCAAGTTGTGGACATGAAAACTGTATTTGAAAACATCCACTCTTCTCTTTGTGAAGTGAAAATACATGGGATACAAACTAACTAAGTAGCACCATCTGCTGGCTTAAATTAAGACATATCATCTGTAAAATAAATAAAAATGGTTCTGTGTATGTTCTGAGCACTCACCATCGTCTTCTTGACGTAAACCTCCTCACCACGGGAGAGGCCGAAGTCTGCTATCTTTGCGACTAGGTTGTCCCCTACGAGCACATTCCTGGCTGCCAGATCTCTGTGGATGAACTGGTAACAAGACATAAAGGGTGTTATTACTGGAAAAATACTTTACACAGAAACATCAAAATTATGTGTTGCTTATAAATGTTTAATCAGATATTTTATTTATCTCTGTGAAAATGTTTTATACTAGGGTAAGTCCATTGACAGTTGGTTGTAATGTTAAGTCAAAAAGTTGATTGATGATGTCACATCTTGACCCTGATGATAAAACAACTCAATCTAGCGTTTCAAAAGTCATCCAAAGTGTTCAAAATTATCCAGACTCTGAATATAAAAATGTGTAGGGTAATAAGACAAACTAACACTATTGCTCTTATAATAACTTGTGACTTTAAATCAAGCATAACGTCCTAATGATTGACAGCAATAGTGCACGAAAGAAAGTTTCTATGAAATTAGTTGGGTATTTGAATACAGTCATCTGATCTCCATCAAATTTCTGTGTTAAACGCCCTATAAAGCACATCGCTTACACACAGGCTTCGCTGCTTGTCAACAGGCTTGGGGCCCCAGATGGCTGATACATTATTATTATTTTAAAGATTTTTAATTTTATTATTAATTTATTTTTGGGCATTTTGTGCCTCCATTGGAGAGATAGGACAGTGGACAGAGTCGGAAATCAGGGAGAGAGAGAGAGAGAGAGAGAGTGGGGAATGACATGCGGGAAAGGAGCCACAGGTTGGATTCGAGCCCGCTTGAAGGACTACAGCCTCCGTACAAAGGGCAGGTGCTCTAACCACTACGCCACCAGCGCCCCATGGATGATAAAATTTAGACAAAAGCAACGGCCCATTCTGTCATTTTTCAATGACAGAATGAAACCCCCCTAAGGGTACCCCATCTGACAGCATTCACTCTCATTGTCCTGCTGAACCCTGGTTAGAGGCCCCCCCCAACTGAGTTTTGCCTTGGACCCCAGCAGACTCTAGAATCGCCCCTGCTTACACATTACTGGGTTAGGATTACGTAATAGTGTTATTATTCTGCAAGCACTTAGAAATGTACACATCAAGTTTTTATATTTAAGTGTTGGATTTAATTATAGTATGCATATGATGCAAATCCTGAGAGACTCCGCTTAACACAAAGTCACAAACAACCAGCCATCCACACACACACACACACACACACTCTCCGCTTCTTTCCTCGTTCACCTGTTTGTCACTCAGGTAGTGCATCCCTGTTGCTACGTCAACAGCGAACTGCAGGAGCTGCTGGGAGGTGAGCGTGGAGGCTGTGCCGTGCTCCTTTGCAAAGGCCGGATCGGTCTCCAACACTCGGCTCTTCCTCAGGAAGTCGAGCAGGTTACCGAAGGGAGCGTATTCGATGGCTATGTACAGGTAGCCTGGAGAAAAAGAGATAAACAGAATGTGCGGTTTCATCTGTTAATAAGTGTGTTATAGATAGATCCCAAAGAACTAGGTCACAGGTTTCCTTGCTCATCAGGAGCTATTGACTGCACCTGTGATGTTTTCCCTCAGCTGAGGGCTGATGACAGTCAGCTTGGGGCTGGGAGGCTATATAGAGAGGTTTTGGTTTCCCTGCTAAGTCTGTTGTCTGTCAGCTCCATTAGTTGGCTTTCTGTGTTTTCTTTTTGAATTAAACTCTCAGTTTTGAATGCGTTTGTGTGAAAACACATCTTCCTTTCAGCCATTTGTGACTCCTTCCATTACCGCTCTGTTCATTGACTCCCTCTTCTCTTTTGTTTTGGCTCCCATTTAGCTTTGTCTTTCATTTTGATAGACTCAGCAGGTGGCAGTGGGCGGCTATGTTCCTTCTGCCAACTTTAAGAAACCCAAGGCCCACTTATGTGGTACCTTTTGTAACAAGTGCAGTGTTTTGTTAGATCCTCCACTCATAACTCCTGTCATTCAGATTTTGTTTTCTCGAGGGGAAGTAACAAATGTGTAGAAAGACCCGTACATATCCTTTACTTATGATGTTATAATCTCATATATATCTCATGGTGACGACGAGGGTTCAGGTCACTGTTATGAACTTTGTATGTGCATCAGCAGTTAGCAGCTCAGCCAGACTCTTCACTATGTCTTCCTCTCCTCCCAAAGAAAGTTTGATCATGGGTCAGTTGGACATCAGGAGTGAGAGGTTTCGCCCCTGACATTTAAAATATCTGATATATTTACTTCTTCCTCCTGTTCTGCAGTTCAACAGTTTAAAGCTGAACTCCTCCTGAACACGCCTTAATCCTTCACAGTGTTGATTTCAGGAGCTTGAATTTGTTCCCGATTTCTGTACGAGAGTAAAAAGCTGAAAAACATCGGTGTGTATGCTGCCCTATTTCTGGACGGCTGCAGAATAGATCCAAATAATGAAACTGTGCAAAAAGCAAAAATAAAACGAAAACTCCCTAAATTCCAAAAACACTAGTTGAGTAACACTTGTGAAAGCTAGCGTCCTGCGCTCTGAAGCAATAAACATTTGAAAAGCTTTTCCCTCTCGCAGCACGGGGACAACACACACAGGTTGTGCTGTGTGCTAAACTAATACTACTCTCTCTATATAAGCCTTTCTTCTTTTTCTCTTTCCCTCTGTTGGTATCCATCTTTACCTTCAGTCTGATCTTATATACCTCCACTTTTACCCACAGACATCATTAATTCCTCCCTCCTTCCTTCCTTCATTTCTTTCTTTCTTTCTTTTTTCTTTCTTCCCTCCTTGCATCCTTCATTGCTTCCTTCCTACTTTCCTTCCTTCCTTCCTTCCTTCCTTCATTCATTTCTTTCTTTATTCCTTCCTTCATTTCTATATTTCTTTCTTCCCTCCTTGCGTCCTTCCTTCCTTCCTTCCCTGTTGTCTTATTCAACAGTTTTACATATCAGTTTGACTTCTTCCACTAAAGTTGAGACACATTTGTTTGAGTGAGAGTCAGGTTACAGTATACATATATTATAACATGTTTTAGTAGATTAGAGAAGTGACCCTGAGTGAAACAACAGATGTAAACACAAAGAGTGAATAATTTCATGCTATCTGAAAGGGAAACCGCTGCAGAGACACGTAACTACTCCGAGGATTTTATTTCAAGGCAGATTTGCTTTTGTAATGTCCTCACTGTGTACTTTCCATAGTAGACTTCCCCCTTGTATATGCTATCAATCTTTGATCAAACAAAAGTCATTCAGTTGTTTAATGTAGAGGCAGTCGGATAAAGCTGCAGGAAACTGATACTCTGTGTTCAGAACCGGTGCCAAGGAAACCTTACACAAACACATAAAGACACGTGCATGTGAGCCACTTGGACTAATCAAACAAATGTGCAAATGTGTCTGGCAGGCCAAGATTGTTTAGATTGGACAGACTCTCGTGCTTTGCAGGTGCAAAGGACAGAAGATCAGATGGGAGCGTCTGTTTGGATGTCTCTTTTTCTGTCAGAGCCCCCAGACTTTGGAAACGCCTGTCAGAGGAGATCAGACTTGTAGAATCAGTCCCTATATTTGTTTCTCTACTTAAGACACTCTTTTACAAAAAAAAGCCTTACTTTGTGATTTTATTTTTTATTTTATTGTACTTGCATTTCTAATCTTTAATTCTGTCCATCTGTTTGCTTTTATTACTGAGTCACTTTTATCACCTGTATTGAAAAGTGTTAAGACAGGACTTTATTCAAAGGCCACCAATTACTAGATTCTGCTGTACACACGTCAGTATTTTCTGCATTTGTATACAGTGCATTACTCCAGATATATTTTTTGCATGTTCTGTAAATTTTGTCCAGCAGAATCTAAAATTGCACTTGTGTCCACCAAACCCAATATCTGAATATATGACACAGAACATATAACGTATAAGGCCTTGATAAAAAAAAAAGGTCAATAAGTTAAGATACACACAGCCTTCTTAGTTTTGAAGTCCATAGATTATATATTTGTATGACTTGTGTGCGCCTTTCCTTCCAAAAACACAATTATACATAATAGACATCAGTGTTTCTTTAAAAGGCCAGAACTCAAAGGCACAGCAGTATCCACAGAAGGCCACTAGGTGTCGCTCACTCACCTCTGTTCTCACAGGCTCCGATCAGGTTGATGATATTGGGATGCTGGCCTAGTTTACACAGCACCTCCAGCTCCCCTGCAAAGTCTCTGTGGTCATTCTCTGAGGCGAACTCTGCAGGAAGATCAACACGCACAGCAGCGTTACGCAAAATGCAAGCTAAGCAGTTTCCCACTTTGAAATGAGATCTTCTGATACAAGCACAGTCTCTCTCTCTGTGTGTGTGTGTGTGTGTGTGTGTGTGTGTGTGCTCACATGACTGTGTTACCTTTCAGCATCTTGATTGCTGCGCTCATTTTACTGCCGTCCTTCTTGATCATGGCTTTGATTACCTGGTGTAGAAACAGCTGTGAGCTTAACCCGGTGAATAAAAGGAATGAAGATAATATACAAAGAGAGAGAGAGAGAGTAAAAACCTGGCCAAAGTTGCCCTCTCCAATGACATCTTCAAACTTGATGTCTTCCCACTCCAGGATGGGATAGGTGAGGGGCTCTGGTGTTGGTTTGGGCCTCCGTGTCAGGGTCAGAGTTCCCGAGTTAAACTGCAGAATAGTCTCTTCACCCTGAGGGGAAAAAAACGGCTCTTAGGATAGACTCAACAAACACAGATTTATTCAAGTTCAATACAGGAGCATTTCCTCAAAACTGTGACTGAATAAGAGAATTAGAAATAGCAACTGAGATGTCAACCAGTTGAGTTCAGCAATCCCCCCCATTTTTTTACCAATAGATTTGAAAAACTAATATTGATATCCTTTGTAACATCTCTATCCTGGTTGACAGAACGGCCATGGTAGCAACTTGCCCCACCCTTTCAGTAGATTTATGTCTAAATGAGACCATCATGCTTTATTGACGAGCACTTCAATCTAATGATGGGTTTGGTAATTGTTGGATGAGTCTGACATCAAGTGTTATTTTCACATTTTATTTCATACATTGGACTTCTTTTTGGAACCAGAGGAGTCTCCCCCTGCTGGCTGTAAGACAGAAAGCCAGTTTAAGGCAGTTTGGATTTAGCTTCATCAACGGCTCAAATAAAGTCTTTGGACTGAAGTCAGGACTAAAAAATATTCTTAAGAAAGTGTTTGTGAGGGGCGTTTTAAAGGTGTCTTTGATGCACGTCTGCCTCGCTATCTTCCCCCCACATTTCCTGTTTCTCTTCAGCTGTCCTACCAGTACAGGTAAAAAAAAAAAAAGATCTTAATAAAACAATTTCTTAGTGTTGTCCTTACTGATCCAGACTGGTAGGTAAACGTGCGTCGACGGTTCAGCAGCGTCTTGCGGATGAAGAAAAGAGCCAACAGAGCGAGCAGGATGGTCACACAGGTGACTGTTACCGAGCCGACCACAGCCACCAACAGCTGGTAGCTGTCCCCATGAGGCTTCCCGGCCACACCCTGGGTGGTCGGGATTAGATTCCGAAAGCCTTTTTTTTTTTTTTTTTTTTAAGGCAGAGAAGAAGAGATGGAAAGGGAGGACAGAGGGGGGGGAGGGGGGGATGAAAGATGGAGAGAAGAAACAAGTATGGAGATGACGCTGATTTTCAGACACTGGACATAAATAAATATGCTGTCTATGAATGATGACTCTGAGTGAATCCCTGCCTCTGCGTGGGTGGTCCTGTGTTTAAACCCACCTTGGAAAAAGCCAAGTATTGGCCAAGAGTACAGCAATGAAGACATTTTCCAAAGGGAGTAACTTTTAGCTTGAAGGGAAAACAAATGAGTGTGCAAGAAACGATTCAACTTTGGAAATAGTTTTATATCAGTACTGAACATTTTTCATCAGCCACTATGAACAAACCCCTTACTCCAGTAATCTGGAAATTCTGAACATTTTTGTCTGTTCTGTTGTTAACACGATGTACCAACTCACAGAGGAGGGTTTCTAAATGTTATCCAGTGAGGGCCTAAATCTATTACAACTAAACATGTGGTGAATTTCAGCAAACAAACTCAACCTCATACATTCACACTTTCTGTTTTTGGATTGGTTGTTATTGTTACTATATGTATTCTTCATTGTTAGTTAAACCTATTGATGTGTTCATATTATTCACTGGATGTTAGCAGATTATTTGACAATGTTTAGGTGAAGGCTTTCTAAAAGCTCTCAGAGTTTCCTGCTTCTTCACATTATCCATCCATCCATTAGCTATACTGCTTTTTTCCGTTTGGGGTCGCGATGGGCTGGAGCTGATCGCAGCTGTCATTGGGCGAGAGGCGGGGTTACACCCTGGACTGGTCACCTGTCAATCACAGGGCTGAGTACCCGGAGAGAACCCACTGGGAGAACATGCTTGCCTGGGTTCCTGTCTCACGGGAATTCATACCAGGAACCTTCTCTCAGTGAGGCGACGATGCTAACCTGCACCGTGCAGCCCCTTCTTCACATCATTCTTCCTATATTCAAACTTTGTTATTTGTGTATTTGTGCATAAATAGCTTTAAAGAGGTCAGATTATGCCTTTTTGTACCTACTAAAGTATGTTCACAATAGCTAAAGTTAAAAAAAAGTGTCTGTTTTCATGAACTGCCGCTCCATGCACCGGCTCGCTTCTGACTCTCTCTCTAAGGCTCTGAAGTGCCCATGTTCAGAGTCCCCACGTGTGCCAAGTCTGATCTGATTGGTTGGACTCTGCTGTAATTGGTCAGTCGCTCAGCCACTTTGGCTCCGAGGGGTGCAAAAACATTAGCACTGTAGCACTACTGTGCTACCACAGGCTACGGCATATTGTGGGCGTGCTACAGAAGTTAACGGGTGTGTAACATGAGCTGCTGGACTTGCCACAACGAGCCAATGGGCTTAGATCAGTGATCTCACACTGACAAGACGTCACACTGGCAAATTTTTATCGAGGGGGGCTAAAACCGAGCGTTACATGCAGCTAATGCTGCAGCTAACAGGAGGACGTAGGAGAAGCTGCGTTTCAGCAGACTTTGAATTTTTGCACATAGATGTGCCTAAACATGCACAGGACACTTGGAAAACACACTGAAGAATCAGAAATAGCATAATATGACCCCTTTAAAACTTAACGAAAAGCTAAAAGATGTCAGTCTTAGAAGTTTCTTGTGATCAACATTTAGACCTTCCTGAAACAAACGTTGATTAAGGGCAGAGCTGGGAAGAAACAGAGAACACTTACTGGTAATCCTTTACTGTACTTACTGTAAGACTATTTCCATTTTTATATTAATTTTCTTACAACTTCAACATATGTTTCTTTTTCATTTTCATAGTTTGTTTATTCCAAAATAACTGCACTTTCTACTGTGATTGCATCGACAAGATGACAAAAGACAACTTTGCTGATTAATCTGGAGCGTATTAAAAACAACAAGACACTCAAAAACCAACTTATTTGCATATTCGAGAAAGAATAATGTTCATTATGTCCAGATATTTACATATTTGTTGTCAGACAGTCACCTCTGGATAAAGTTGAGCACATAACGACTTCCCACTTACCGTCTTCTTGTGTCATGGCCCGCACCGCCTTGCTCCACTCTCCGGGCACTTTGGAGGACGCTCTCACTCTGAACTGGTAGAGCGTGCTGCCATTGAGCGCCGTCACATCTTTAGACGTCTTGTTTCCGTCGTCCGTGTCCACCCAAGGGTGAGGGCTCCCCTGGCCCACCGGCTGGTACTCTATGGTGTACTTAATGATGCCTCCGTTGGGGTCTTCAGGGGCCTGCCACCTCACCTGGATGGCTGAGATGGACAGAGGCAGGGCCTGCACGTTGCGTGGAGACGATGGACCTGAGACACAGAGGGATTTATTAAAGTTAGGGTCTTTCTTTATTCTTAAAGAAAATCACTGCACCAGTCACACATTTATATAACTGTTGGTTCTCTAGTCATTTGTAGGCTGGATTTTGTTTCTGACTTTTGTATCTCCATCGTTTGCAAACTAATCTGCATTACTTCTTAACAGCGAACCATCAGATGCTAAACAGACACGTCTGCTTTTAAGTTTGTGGGCAGGGAGAGAGAGGCAAGACACAACGAGCAAAAACCAATCCTTCACTTTTCCTGACGTTTTAAATCTTATCTCAAAAAGGTCTTGTCATTAAATGTTTTTATCTTGTTTTTAAAACCACTGGAATTAAATACATGTCAGTCTTTCACCAGACTGTATCCTTTAAGAGCCTGCAGGGCGGATAATCTACTTATCCAAAGAAGTGGACATCAGGATTAGGAACTCAAAACATTTTTTAAAGGCCGTCTTTGGTGAGTATTACTTCTGCCCCATGGCTAGTGGGGGATTGTGCTGGATTTGTTTCACAGGAGTTGTTAGCGTCTGTATTTATATTTTGCACGAGGTGGCTGTCAATGTTTCATAATCTGCTGTCAATGAATGCAGATAAATGAGCGATGTTGAACCACAGCTAGTAATGCAACATCTTGATTTTTGAGTGTTTTTGTGTTTGAACTATTCTCGCTCACTTTCTGTCAAGAATGGTGAAAATTGATGGATACAACTTTAAATTCTATTTTGTTTGCAGAGGGGTTTGCTAGTTCATATCTCTGGGCATCAAATACTGTCTGCACAGACTGACATCATTTGACTTCATATGATTAAAAGTACTTCAGATTTAAGATCCTTACATGAACTCATTTTGAATCTGAGTGTTCTGAAAACACGTCGACATCTGGTGTATTATAATTTTAGGTTAAAAGTTGCACATTTTATTAAGTGAAGAAGGCACTGATGCCTCAAATAAGAGATTTAAAAATGTGTATGTTGCTGTTTTTTACTTAGTCCATTCATGGCAAATGGAACCACAAATCAAACTAAGCTTTTCAGGCTTTTCAAAGAAAAGGGGGAAAGGAGAAGCTGTTTGGTGTTGAGTGTAATCCAGTTAAAATCCTTCAGGTGGATGTTTCAGTCTCTTTGAAGTGGAGAAGCTGCTCACTCATAAATAAAACTTGACATTATATGTTGCGGCATTTAGAAGGAGCCTTCCTTCTGGCATATAAACAGCAGTTTCTAGTTACCCTGGCTGCTGAGACGGAAGGTGTATGGTTTGGAGGGCGGCCCCAGGCTGCCACAGTTGATGAGGCGCACCACCACGGTGTAGTCTTTCTGGTACTCCAGGTTGTGGAACTTTGTGGAGAGCACAGTGAGCAGGGTGGTCTCCTGCAGGAGTTTCTCTCTGTAGGGGGGCGGCCCGATGAGCTGCACTAAAAAGCCGCTGGCTGTGGCGGCGTTAACGCCGTTGTTGGGGGGCAGGCGCCAACGTACGGTGGCGTTTCGGCCTTCCACAGAGCTGACGTCAATCTCAGGCTGAGCTGTGGGCTCTGCAGCGACAGAGAACACAGGATGAGCTGAGGGGACGGATGGCTCCTTGTGATTTTCTCTTCTTAGCTAAACTGCTAAAACTTCTTCCAGTGACAGATAAAAGGTTTTCAAAGTGAATTTGATGTTTTTTTGTTTATTTTTTTTCAAATGTGTTTCAATTGGCTCTAGTTCAGATAATAAGACTGTTTGCTGACACCATGAATGAGCTACCTAAAAGTCCTCCCCCTTGTCCTGTTCTGAATACAACCATCCAGATGCTTTTGTTCCCTTCACAGTCCAGAAAAATGCAGTTCAAACAGGGCTCTGAATAAGTGTGCTCGTCTGTTCCCAAAGCATTTACTACACGACAAATCTTAACATGCTTCAGGTATATAGTCTACTTAAATAGGGGATAGACACGAAGTTGAGTACACACAAAAAAAACAGTTTGCACACCCCGCTCAAAGCTGGACAAACTAAAAAAGGATTCTAGTAATTGCAGAGAAAGAGCTTTTGGATAACCTTTGAAAACTAAAAGAAAATGTGAAGGGTTTGAGTGTAAGTAAGAGGCCTGAGAAAATGTATGAATGGCCCGATTGTTGTAGTCTACTTTCAGCAGGAGAGAGTTAATTGCATCGTTTTCCATTCTGAATAAAACTTTACACTCCATCCGTGGTCAGGAAATACTCGTTTACTACCCTCCTCAAGAAAGGTTTCTGCTAGTTCAGGAGACAAACCATCCCTTGTTACAAATAAAATCAGTTCCACTGTACAACATGGACCTCACCACACATTGCCAAAGAGTCACATTTAATAAACCTCTGTGCTATAATGCTCCAATTTCCATCATTTTTCTGGACTCACACTTGATATGCTCTCTCCCTCTGCACCACAATCGATGGGAAATAAAAAGACCAGATTCCTTCGATTCAATGCAGGTCCTTGCAAAAGTTAATGAATTCTCTGATTTCTCGATGACTGATGACAAATGTTTATTTTCATTTGATCCCCTCGTGGTCTTCATTTAATCTAAGAGAAGTCTTCAGAGATAATTAATCTTTCTATATTTGCCTCAGACGTGAGCCGGCAGGACAGATATGCTCACTGGGGAGAAGATAACTGGCTCCTTTCAGCCTGGGAAAAACACAGCTCAGCAAAAATAAGGACAATTTTCTTTTATTTTCAACCAGCCAGTAGATAATTATTCTCTCTTAAGTTCAGTAGACCTGACTGCGGACACTTTTTCCCAGGCTAAGTTTACAGATAGATGTTCCTGTATAGTTTGTTATGGGATCATTCTGACTGAGCAGTTATTTCAGGGTTTTACCAGGACAGTCAGTCTCCATGATGGCCTCTGGTCCCGGGGCCCCCTCCCCTCCTATCCCAGGGCGACTCAGCTGCACACGGACATGGTAACGGGTTGAAGGCTCCAGGTTCATGAGCGTGATGGGCTCTTTGTCACTGTAAACTGAAAAAAAGTAGACATATAAAATACGGATAAATCACAGACTTTAAAATGGTTTTAGAGCAGTGATACGACTGAGCTTAAAAACTGAAGTCTAGAGAAAACTTAGAAATTCAAAGATGAAAAACCATTACGAGAATATGTAGGTGAGACATTTGTTTGTTTGTTTGTTGTTAAATTATGAGTAACTTGTGGAGAAAATGCCAAGCAATGAATATAAGACGGATATGATGACGCTCCAGATCTTTTTTCTTTACCAACCTAAATGAAACACTTTTCTTTTTACTTATAGATAAAGTGCATATAAATTAAATAGAAAAAACTGTATCCACCATATGAATTTAACTTCTAGATTCAAAACTCAGGCTAATGTTGGAATGCCTTAAACCTGCATTTTTTGTAATGGCCAGCAGGGGGGGACTTGACTTGCTGCATGAAAAAGACTGTTTTTATAGAAGTCAAGAGAACCATACTTTTTACTTGATTTAATAGCTAATAGCCCTGGCTACCTTTAGATTGACAAGTCGCTGTCATGATCTCATAATAATAGAGGTGTGGGGTTGTGTATGTGCCATTGAAATCTACTAAAAAAGTCAAACTTCAAGTATAAATAGTAGACCAGAAATTCAAAAATAAAATCCTAGAGACTTTGACTTTCATTTAGTCAAAGTTTGATTTGATTTCAATAGATTTGTTTCACTTTATTAATGTAGTTAAAACATTATAATCTAGTGAGAAACAATCTGCTTTTAATTTTTGTTTCCATTATAGATTTCTGAATAAATGTTACCTATGATGGAGGACCAGGAGTCTCCGTTCCCCACGGGTTTGTAGAGGAGCCGGGTGGAGACGATGGGGCCGTCTCCTCTGTGGGAGTCCACCGGCATCACCAGCAGCTGTTTACTCCTTCTTTCCAGCAGTTTGGGAGCCGTGGTGGGCACAGGAGGCTCTGAAGAGAGACACAGCAACAGAGTCTCCAATTTAGATTTTTGCAAAAGTAACATCTCTTCCTCTGTTTATTATTCAAAAAATGTTACTCAGATTGAAACTCGAAAACGAGATGGTTCATCTCAAGGGGGCTATCCATCAAGAGACAGAAACACAGACCTTTGATGGTGAGGTTGAACTTGCGGGAGTCGTGGCCTCCATTGGTGGACACCCTGCACTCCCACAATCCTCCTTGTTGAGCAGTCAGAGGGGGGATGTCAAACAGGGCTGTGCTCTTATTTGAGTCCATGACCGTGCGAGAAGCCTGGGAGTAAAATATAAAACACACAAAAACAATAATGCCTCACAATAACCACATCTTTATTTGTTGTACTTGCTTTTGCTGCTGCTTGGCGTTGTGATAAGAATGTCCACACTATGAGAAATATCTTTGTTCCCCCCGAAGGAAATGCTGCTATAGTTCTTTATCGGATTATTTGTATGATCAGGGAAACAGCACAGACGGAATAACACATAAATATGAGCATGTCGCTGTAAGGCAACATGTGCTAACAGCTGCAGTGTAGAGTGATACAGCCTTATCTGGTCAGGCCATTGTGTTGTCGACTTCCTCAGAGATTGGCTCAACCTTGTTATCATCAGATCGATCTTAAAGGCACAGTACAATAAGACTTCTTGATTCTATAGCTGATGCTGAACACACTGCAATATTCATGAAGATCCACAAAATAGTCTATAGATAATCAGTTATTAGGTTGATTTGCAATGTTTGTGTTTTTGGACCTGATCCCAGCTGTCACTGGACGAGCGGTGGGGCACCCCCTGAACTGGTCACAAGTCAATGACAGGGCTGACATATAGAGACTAACCCCCATTCATACTCATACCTACAGACGATTTAGAGTCACAAAACAAGCTTATCTTTGGACGGTGGGAGGAAGCCGGAGTACCCAGAGGGAGTCAATGCATGCACAGGGAGAACATGTAAACTCCACATAGAAAGGCCCCTGTCCGACCAGGGATTCAAACCAGGAACCTGGTTGCTGTGAGGCTACAGCGCTTAACACTGCACCACTGTGCAGCCCTTGCAACTCAATATGCTTGCATTTAAACTTTGATAATTTAATGCACAGCATAAAAAGAAAGATTAGGAAGGAATGATGTGCATTGGTGCATTGCAGGAGTTGTGTTTTATTGTACCACCATATATTTAGTGTGTATGATTTATTCTACAAAAGGCTGTGCATTTACACCCCACGGTGTGAGTGCAGCACATTGGTTTCATGTTTTGCAGTAAAACTAAGTTTCAACTTTCAACTTTTTTGTCCAGAAGGGGAAGTTTGCTCTGCAGCCAGTAAAGCCATAAAACATAGAAAATACAGGCACATAAACTTGGTTACAAGAAACATAAAAAAAAAAAATGAAGAGTACATAAAGGGACAAGTGAAAGTAAAACTGTCCTAAAAAAAACATCATCAGACATCAGCCGTGAAGAATAAAATGCTTGGGTCACTTTTTAGTCGTTTGATGGCTTGCGTGATAAAAGAAATGTTCAGCCTGTTGGTTTTGGCTTCAGGTAACCTGAATTAGGGTCACAGGAAATCTATTGGAAAAGTTGAGCATGAAGGGAACCAAACTAGATATGCATCAGCTCAGCAGTATTCAGTCTGATGTTATTCCTGTTGGTACCCTCAGATTCGGTTGTCTCTGTTGTTGTTCAAATGCATTTAAGTCCTCCTGAGTGTCACTTAAAATACATTTAATGTCAGTGTGCCAAACATTTTCTTATTGGTGACACATCATTAATAATGCGAAACGATTAACTAACCGTTTGATGCACGTTAAGGCTACCAACCTTGAAGACCTCTGTGCTCTAACCCGTGTTTTCTGTTTCTTTCATACTAAGGCTGACTGTAAGTTGTCTTGGCAGGAGTGCTGTAAGCAAATACTGTAATTTTTTTTACCTTGAGCACTGTACTGTCCAGCTTTCTCAGCTCGATGCTGGTGTGGCTGGGCAGGGGGTTGCCTGTGGCGGAGCAGGAGATCTTGGGGCTGGAGTTCAGATTCCACTCCAAATTACTATCCAAATCCAGGATCTGTGGAGCCCGGTCTGAGGAATAAGAAATGAACAGAGCACAGAGAACAAATAACATGGATATTTACACAGGAAATTAATGTGGCAGCAGAAAACCAATGATGGAGAAATACCATTGGATTAAATAAATTCATTTTTTTTTGTGCACAAGTGACTTTCAAAACTTGTTCATGGCTACTTGATACCTCATTTCACCAAATCCCAACCTGATTAACTTGTCCACATTTCTGAAGATGAAGGTTTTTAACTCAAACCATTAGTCAGATTAGGAATCAAATCCCCTTCTAATTATGTCTGATGTTTAATTTGCATGAAGAATCCTGCAAACTGTTAAGAGTCTCAAGGATTATGAGCAACTTAATTGCCTAACAACTTACCAAACAAGCTCACCTCATCAGGGTTTGAAAGGGGTTTAACCAAAAACTAATGAGGCCATCTTATCTGGTAAAACAGATGAATTAAACTGGATATGATCTACCTTCATTTTTTAAAGGATTTTTTAAAAACTATTTTATGCTAGTATGCGCCTAATATTTGCTGCTGTGATGAGAAAGATTGAGCAGATGAGTTTGGTAATGATGATATTGATGGAAAGGGACTTTTATGAGTATACAGTTTTGTTGGGTACCAATTAATTCAATTACACAGAGTTAAGATGTGAAGATACCTACCGGACTTCTCACAGTTCTGTCCTCTCCACCCTGTGGGACACTGACATCCACTGAAACGGTTGCAGACTCCTCCATTCTGGCATTTACAGGTCAGAGTGCAGTCTGGTCCATACATGTCACCATGGCAGGCTGTCAAAAGATTACAGACAACAGGACATTTTGCTAAACAGTACGACACACATAAGAGTAAAACCATTTGACTGTATTTTACTGAATATAGCAGAAACTACAGGGACTAATTTAAGGTGATGTGGAGCTCACCTTTCTCACAGCGGTTCCCAAACCAGCCGCTGGCGCAGGAGCAGCCATAAGGGTCTGGTAAACAGAAGCGAAGCCCCTTACAATTCATCTCGGAGCCACATGACTCCTGGCAGTTTCGGCCAAACATTCCTTCCCTGCAGGCTGCACGAAAGAAAGAGAAAGACAAATTCACAAATGTGTTTATTTAAATTCCTTGGGTTTTGGTGTATCATTCTTCAACCTTCATTGCAAAACAACATGAAAGACAGAAACTGGTTTGCCCGTGGACTCATGAGTAACCAGTCTTTTTTTTAAATTGAAAGCAAAACAAGCTTGCATTTTCTAAACCAAATAAGTAAAACCTTCCCTACTGACAATATATCAAACAAAGGTGTTGCTACATATCGTCCTCAAATACTGTGAAGATGAGAAATCACAATATGGTGGCCGTAAACCCTTGATGTCACTTTCAGGTTTGTAGGTCAAAATGTCATAATAATTTGGTAGGCTATTGCTGTGTTTCTGTTTTACAAATTGTTTCAATGAAGAAAAAAGACAAATAGTTGTCATTTCATTGCTTCCAGTTTGATAAGCAGTTGAAAACACTGAATAGTGAATATCCTAGGTCATATTGGGACTTACACAACAGCTTATTTTAGCAAACATTTCCTAGCTAACATGGACGTTTAGTAGTATTACATATACCCATAGGCGATACATACATTCCAAGCTAATGGATATGTTAGCTAGCACATGGTAAGTTTAGCTAGCACAAAGCACAACTGAAGTTGAGTGTGTTGAGTAACTCAAGCTACAGTGATGTAAACTTGCTAACAATAATGTTGACATTAATGCTAGCAAGGAACTATGTTAGCTGTTGTGACTTAGCGCCTGGTACCTGATGAGTTATCTTATATAATAATTCAACTAGATGTATAGCCTGATGTCCCTAAATTGTATTTGAATTGTATTGCTGATGAGTCATTGCGACCAGTCAGATTGTCAGTTATATAATCTGAGTAACCCAAAGTACAGCCGTGAAAACACAACGATAGCATTTGAGATTCAGAGAAAGAAAAAAATGTCTGATGTGTGGATACAGTGGCAGTATTAGTAATGTAAAGTCTACCTTACACAACATGCAGTCTTATCCCCTTACAGTCAGTACTGACAGCTCTACACACGTATTCTCCCAATGCCGGAGTCAAAAAATGTCCCCAAAGTCAATTAAACCCATGACCAAGGCTTGTTTTGACCCAATGATAAAGTTATAGCTTATATAATTAATGTGAGATGACATATGATACATAACCTTCATCTGCAAAACCAATGACAACTATTCCAATAAGCACCAAATGTGTTTGTGTTTAGTCCTCACAAGACAGTGTTGGAATGCATATAACTAAAACTCATATTGTGCGCATGGGTAACATCACACCTGAAAATCACCAACATGCTGTCAGGATTATTTTGGTCAAGTTAGAGTAGTGACTGTGGCACTGCCGCTCCAAAGTACAGCCTCAGAGTGTTGTTAGCGTTGCTGTTTATGTTCAGGACTGATGTATTTCCAATCTCGTTGGACTGTTGTGTGACTTTAATACAGCTCGTAAATGAATGTGGTCAGGTAACCTGTACCAACCTGTCTCACAGCGTGTTCCCATGAACCCTGGAGGGCAGATACAGTCTCCATCAGCGTCATGACACATTCCGCCATTCAGACACTCTGGACAGTCCCTGTCACAGGCAGGACCCCACCTCTTATTAGGACAGTCTGCAGGAAATACAAGTTTACATCCTTAGATCACAAATTCATAGGTACAAAATTCACAACATGTTACGTCCTCCTTGAACAGTTTGGTGAACTTTCCAATAAAAAACCCTTCAGTCTATTGATCCCCATACACAAAATATCATATAGTAAGTTTTATTTATGACAGTGTTTTAAGCACAGACTGCCCTATTACCTTAAAATGCATGAGTCATGTTTTTATAAAATAAGCTCTGAATAGATGTTTTATTGTTTTTTGTTGTTGTTTGTTTTGCTGTTATAAGAAAAAGCTACCAGTTAGAGGTATATAAAGGCAAGCCTGCATCCAATTCGCTAATGTAGCGTAAAGATTGGTAACAGCTGCACTGGCCACAGCTCCGTCCAAATAAAAAGAATCAATCAAAATGCTCAGTTAAACAACAGTTTGGACTTGTGTAATCCAAACCATCCCAAAAAGGGATGGTATTGATTTTATTGACTTTTTTTTTTATTGACTTTTTTTGCTTTTAATTGCTACTCTCTACCTTCTTTGACAAATGTATCCATAGCTTCTCTATTGGTGTCTGTATCTTGGCACCACTGTCAATGAAGGTTTTTTTCCTCAGTGTGTCAGGGTCCAACAAACCTCTTACTATGAGCCTCATCCAGGCGCCATGAAGAGGACTGTCCCCCACATAGCTGGCACTGTAGATGCCCTGATTGGCAAAAACTGCGTTCTCCACCGTCAGTACAGCTGTGCGGTTTATCATATCGTTCCAGTGAGTCATGTAATAGTAGTTTCCTAGGCAAAAGACCAAAAAAAAAAAGAGTGATGACTATGGCGTTGTTTCAAATGTGTCAAAAAGTATTCTGAATGGTTATCACTAATGGGTGCTGGTTTCTTAAATGTGAGTTAAAGTTGTGTTTGCTGTCTCACCGTTGTACTTCCATGTCACGTCTCTCTTTTGAGAGTTGAGCAGCTTCATGCTGAGGTGAATGGTCTCCCCTTTGTTAGCAGTCATTGTAAGGTGAGTTGGGATAAAATTTGCTGCAAAAAAAACCATTAGATAAACAGGGTTATTCTCAAAAGATGACACTACATCCAAACAGGATTCACAAGAAAACTGTAGAGTATAAATAGTTCATGCTTCAGGGATCAAGATATCTTCCCAGAGGTTTTTTTTTTTCTTTCTTAACAGCACTACCAAACAAACGAGAGAAAGAAACACTTAGTAGTAAGCTGGTGGTTGTATATGTTATATGGAGTCTAAACCAACCTCTGCCTATGTTGTTGATCATTGTGACCGTCTCCAGCGGGGGGACTTCCTGAGTGGATTCACAGTAGAAGATACCGATATGATCCAGGTCACGGAAGCCTTTAGCCACGGCCTCCCTGTTCCTGGGTTTATTCACTTTAAAGTTTGGTTCTTTGGGGAACACGAGGATCCTGTTGTCTCTCTTGATGTCCAGCTCCACCTGGGCAGGGCTGCGCTCCCCGTTAATGCATGAGATGGAGAAGTGATTGACGTTTGTCACCTCCGCTGTGGAGATCATGGTCAGGTCGATCACAGCGTCTGTAGGAGAGGACTTAAGGAGGTTATGGAAATCCCAGGAGCTTCACTTGATTATCAAACTTGAACAAAGGTTTTTTTTTCCCCGTTCATTTTCAAAGTACATTGCCAAATCAACCATTTAAGAAGAAAAGAAGTAACTGAATATCTTGGGGTATTTGTCAGCACATTCAAGAAGTTGATCTCTTACTTACAAATTTTGTGATGGAATCTGCTGTGAGTATTTGGAATAAACACAATATGTTCTTTAACTTTTATCATTATCTGTGTATTTCTTCTTAATGTTACAAATAAAAATAAAAATAATGAATGGTCTCAAAATGTGGTAACATCTGTCTCAACCGTTCTACCTCATCCTGTTCAACTCCAAGCTTTTATTAAATATCTGGTTTAGGTTTAATATAAATGTTTTACTTTCTGTTTTACTGTTTCCAACATTTATATTAGCTCCATGTGGGAAATATATTAGTGAGTAAATCATCAGAAACTGGGCACATATTTGTGTTACAGTTATACAAGTAAGTGTTAGAATAAAATCATTGTAAACTTCATCCTAAACTTTTTTAAACACATACTGTTTGTTATCTGAGATTGTTGTTTAGGTTCCTACTTATTATTATTATTATAATTAACATGTTAAATAAAATACATCAATCAATCCCTTTAATGGAAACGATAAATGCTACCAAATAACTTCAACTCTATTTCAAACACCTGACTACAGTTTACATAAATCTGTGCTCCAGCCCAGCTGAACACATGAAGTAAAGTTCATAATCAGAAACATAGTTAGTCAACCATAAGGATTTGTTACTGCCAAAGATCAAGAGTACACCTTCAATCTCAAAATGGACTTTAATAAAAGTTACTCCCCGTCATAAAACATCTTACACACTGACACCACAGACGGAGGTTGATAAAGTGGCAACATCAGCCCATCTTTCACAAGAATGTTGGGTTAAAGAAAACACCTTAGGAATGAAGTTATTTAAAAAAAAACTTGCAAAACCATGTGTTGTTTGTCCAGGATTCCTTCTCGCAGGAATTTAAGCCCCCAGAACCTCAGAACAATGGCAGGAAAACATGGATGAGCTCCTTTTCCCCAAGGATTCAGAAATCTATACTCTACGTCAGAGGGTTCTCATGACTTTAACAAAGTACGAGTTATAAATAAAGAACATTACAATGAAAAAGTCAACATTATCTTCCTAAAAAGAGGACAGCACTTATTGAAAGTATAGATTTACTTTCAATCTGCTCCGTTTAAGAGTTACCCAAACAACTTTAAAAAACTTTTGTTCTTACCTGATAAGTCAAGGAAGAGCAAAACAAACACCCAAAAAATCCTCATGACTTGTATATTCCTCGTCATATCGATATCCAAAAAATATCGCTGCTAAACTGGATTTCAAGGAAGAGTTGTATACATCCAAAACGGTGACGCTGCGTCACGACGAGTGGTGCGCTTTTTTACGCATAACTTTAGCGAACCATCCCAGAGCTCCGGGTCAGGTGTGAAATCACGTCGGTAAGAAAACTAAAGAAGCCGTGTTAAGCTCGCAGAGGTGGATTCACGGTTCGTCACACTAACCACAGAGTTGGATCTCAGCTTTCTCTGGGTGGGAAAGGAAGGAAGAGCGTCATCAGACAGCGGAGGACTGCTGGCGCTTCAAACCTCCCCGATCATGATTGATCTATTTATGAGTTTAAACTTAGTCACTATTGGCTACAACTGAAATGCAAACCACTTTGCTCGTGTTTTAGTTTCATTAGACTGTAATGCGAGGTTTTGTAGTTGTATATCTTAAGTTGTAGCTATGACATAACTAAGTTATCACTTTACTCTTCCAACTTTTTTTTGATTCTTGCACAGTATTTCCTTTGTTGTCAACTGTTGAAACTGTCAAAGGAATATTTTTTGGTGTTGTGTACTGGAAACTTCTCTCTGAGCATATATGGCATTGATTTTCACATGTTAATATTTGTGGAGAGTTAAAGATGCCTTTCTCAAAACCAAAACATTGTAACTACCCATACTTGACATGCATGCCAAGACCTATGCATGCTCACTATGTTCTTTGAGGCTGATATTGTATTTTGATTGTTGCCTCTATTTTCATTGTTTTACACTTAACACCAATTGCAGAAGCAGAAGCTGCTGTATTGTGTTTTGCCAAATGCATGCAGCTTTGTTCTTTTGCTTCAATAAGTTTGTTACAAACCCTCAGCTCTTGTGCTCATGCAGCCTCCCTTTAACCCTCACAATCAGTCAGCTTCAGGAAATGATGAACAATATGCTTGTTGTGTCTATTCTGCCCACATCTTTAAGCGCTGCACTGTCACACTTTCAAACAACAACACAAGCCTTTTTTTTTGTATTTTCTCTGAAAAAAACAAACTTTGGTGCTGATTTGATGTTTTCTTTACGTTTCCTTGCAGCTTCAGACAATCGACTTGAAGTTGAGTCAACTTCTTATTGTTTGAGCTTTCCTGTTTTCGATTTCAGAAGCTCATGTTGCTCTCTGAGGCGGGCAAGGAATATTTCACGTTATGCAAGTTTATGAAATAAATGTGAATAAAATAATGCAATGAGTGACAAAGAGTGCACTTTGATGACTTTACAAAAACTTTACTGAAAATGTAAAAATCCAACCATTAAAAAAGTCAAATAGTGCGTTACTGACAAACACAATCAGTTAAGGTAGATATCCTCCTGGTTCAGTTAGTTGAGGTACAAACGAAAACAGAAACAAAACAAAAAAACGAAGTGGGTAGGTTGAGAATGTTTGGTCTACAAATCGCTGTGCTTCTATTTCAACTCTTGGCAAACAAAGAGGGTTGGCGCCAAGGATTGACTCAGATCTGTATTGTCTCCTTTTGACCTGTTAGTGTGACCTGTGTAGCACTGAAGCCAGAACAACTTCTTTTTAAAGAACCTCTTATTTCCTCTGCCCACTTCAAAAACATAGACAGTTTTGGACTTAAGAGAAGAGAACAATGATAGCGAACTGATAAGAAAGGATGCAGACTGCAGCTTTCTGCATGCAGCACATATCTATAGTGTTCACAACTACAAGTGTGCATTAGACATTTTGCAGTCAAACTAATTAACTGCAAAGAGAGAAAAGGTGGAGAAGTGTTGCGTGCTGCAGACACAGCTTGGTGGAGCCTCTATAGGAAGCCAAAAGGGAAAAGACTTAAGGCTGGGTCAACACAGATGCTTCAAACTTAGGCAACATTAATGCTGTCAGCAGTTAGAAACCATGGGGGGACAATTTTGTGAGTGTATTTCTGTGCACGAACATGTGTGTAAATATGTGATTGTATATTTGAGTGCAAGGCTCTAAGTATACATGCGTTGTATCATAAAGTACTGTGTGTTTTTGTATAGGAAATATTGGGGTAGGGTGGAGGTCACTATGTGCTCCACGGACATTAGCCATTGTATCTGAAAGTCTTTGTGTCTTTATAGTAATTATGAACTCTGTTTGTTGTTAAAGCGACGGCGGCTCGCTTTAAGACACTAACAGACTCAGATAAGACTCAGCATGTCTGCTGCCAAGTTCAAGAAGCACAATATGTGCTTCCTCAGGCAGGACATCAGTGCATCAAACACAGAAATCTGGAACAATCTCCAACCTGCGCAGTGCAGGTTTAGAAAAGGGGCGTGAGGAATGGACGCTTCAGTCATCAGTGTATCAGTGAAACGCCTCTGGAAATTTGGCTTGAATACTTAAATACATCTGATGTGATACAGATAGTTTATAAACTGTATAAACTGTTAATGTGTTATCTTATCCATTAAGATTAAGAAAAGCTTGTTAAAAAGATTTTATTTTCCGGGGCACTTAGCCAAGTGGTTAGTGCGTGTGCTCCATGTACGGAGGCTGTAGTCCTCCAAGCGGGCAGACCAGGTTTGACTCCGACCTGTGGCTCCTTTCCCCCCATGTCATTCCCCACTCTCTCCCTCCACAATGTATGACTATCTACTGTCCTGTCTCTAAAATAAAGGTATAAAAAGCCCCAAAATAAACTTTAACAAATATATTAACTTCTGTAAAGACTGATTTCCAAGACTAGGCGTGGTCGATCACTTTGTGATTAACATCTGCCTGGCTGCAGTAGTGGTTGAGTCGGCTATCTCTCAACCTGAAGGTTGGGGATTTGATCCCCAGCTTCTTCGACACTAAACAATCGCAGCCAAAAATTGCAAACTGCATTTCTTTTCTGCTCTTGAGTGTATTTCTAAACAGCCACATTAAATCTGTCTTTGCTGCACTACACTGTGTTTTTAATGATCTCCAACAGGCTTCTTTTCTGCGCGCCCTTGCACTTTTTTTTTTTTAAACACAGTGACGTCTGTTCTTTTTAAAAAGAGTTAATTGGGAAAAAGTGAGGCAACACAGTAACATCTAAAATCGATGGAATAAGACGGTTGCGTTGCAGCTCGCTGTGTCTCACTATGATATAGCTGCATTATGATGACTTAATCCAGGGGTTCCCAAACTTTTCAGGTCGTGACCCCCAAAATAAGGGTGACAGAAACTGGGGACCCCCCACTGTTCTTTAAGGTGGTTTGTTAGGTATATAATGTAGCGACATAAACCTATCCAAAAACTAGGAACACAAAATAATAAAACAGCCTAAAAACAATAAAAATGTACACATTAATTTCACTTAATGATACTGTCTTATATGACATTGGACTACTTTTTGTATATTTACAAAAATGGGTAAAAATATATACTTATGCACTTTTAAATGACTTTTTATTTTTTATGGAAGGCATCTTGCGACCCCCCTCTTGTTGGCTGGCGACCCCCCTGGTGGTCCCGACCCCCACTTTGGGAACCACTGACTTAATCCAATCAGGATAGTTTAGAAAAACACAAGGGATAGGATGTCATTTTTGTATAAAAAACTTTTCTTTTTTTTTTTACATTTTAGATGTTTACTATTACATACACATGAACCCATATTGCATGTTTTATCTGACTGACCAGTACACCCTGAATTTAGCCAACAAAATTACAGCAAACCCTCTGTACCCCCTTTGGTCGTAGTCTGTAGGGACCCTGGTTGGGAACCGGAGGGTCGTCGGGTCAAGTCCTGGTGAGGACCATGATATGGAAGTTGATCTGGTAGCTGGAGAGGTGCCAGGGCACTGCCCAAGCACTGCTGATGTGAACCTGAGAAAGGCACTGAACCCCTTACCACTCTGGTGTGCTCCTTGCGTAGCAGTGAGTAGCAGCCCCACTCTGACATCTCTCCACTAATGCATGTCAACAGCTCCTGTTTGTGCATGTGTGTGAGAAGCATGTCTCTCAATAACAAAGTGTAAACCAGAGTTTATAAAGTGGGTGCAAGGCAGATAATTGTTATATCAATGCTGTAGCTTAAATTTTGATGTTCTTGGTGGCAGTGGGTTCATGCAATCATCGATCAGTGTATACTGTCACAGTGGTCATAACTATTTATACTATCTTTGTAACAGTTTACAGTGCCAATGGTAAGCATGACTTTTCACAATCTCCATTGGGAAGAGTCATTGTGGTGGGCTGGAAAGACTGTCTGAAAATACGACCTACATTGTGTCAAACATTCAATTTACAGCAGCACACTCCCAGGCATGTTTTACTTGTTTCTGACATTTTGTTGTGGTTGTAGTGGAGGTGGTGATGGCCAAACTGGGGGTGTCTGGAAGTGAGACCGGCAAAGAGGCGGGAGGTCTCTGAGACTTTGTGAGAAAGTTTGTATTAAATTCCCATTTCCTTTCATTGTGTGGCGAGCTGGCCCGACTCCACACGCACTGATCCTGCCGGGCCCTCGGAGACTAAGCAAGGGTGTCACTCACACCTCTCAGGACCCCTAAATTACCCCCCCATGAACTGTTACAAACCTCCAAACCAGTCAACCCCCTGCAGTCTGATAAAGAAACCCTCCTCAAGAATCATGGAGCTCTGGAGACATGATGTGTATGTGTGAGAAAGGTGCTTTAAGATATCGAGTGTATGAGGTGTTGAAAAACTGAAATACAGATTTTGAGATAGCGCATGTGTGCAAGTGTTGTGGGAATAACGGACCCCTGTTTCACAAAGTCAGATATCCCCAACGATAAAGTGCTATAAAGCCTTGATAATGCCAGTCTTATTTCATGTCGTCCATCTGTTTTTTTTATTGGCAACAAGGTTTTTTTTTAACACAAAGTTGTGACAAATGACAGGATGGCCGTGCATTTCCTCGCTTTTTAATCGTGTTGCGTTCACATACACAACCAGCTGCATCATGTAACAGCCGATACCTCTACAGGAAACCCCAGATAGCTCAGGCTGTATGCAGCTATGTGATGTGGGGGAAGTAAACAACAGACACGGTGAGACTCAGGAAGGTGTATTTAATATTAATCCTGCGTTACAAATTAAAATAATAATAACAACAATATCAAGAATAACATCAAATCAGGTCAGGCCACTGATGACCGGTGGACAGAACACACTGTGGACCGGTCCCCACTCCATTTCTCCAACATTTTTCCTCCATGCATGATCCTAACCCCCTTCATTTGTGTCAATTTAGTTTTGCAGGTTTGCATGTCCTCTTCTTAAATGGAAATATAAATCGCCAGCTTTTTATACATTCATGTTTGTCTCAATGGAAATTACACATCAGTTGCTCTCATGGTTGACAAAACAAACACAAAATCTTACTGTTAAGAAACTGGAACCAAATAATCTTTTAAAACTCTGCTTCATAAATGACCATACAATATGTTATCATTATAAATAAACAAAAAGAATAACAAATAAAACATTTACTTTAATTTGATTGACTTACAAATGCATTGTTGGCAAATATCCCTTATTAGCAGCTCTTGTTTACTGATGGATGAGTTTTTCCAATCAAGTCAAGAGTTGCCTATGACTGCAGCAAAGTTATGTCTGCAGCAAATGAGGGAGGGAGGACACAATAAATATAACTTCACTTAGAATATTAAAACTGTATAAAATGTTTGACACCAATCATATACATTTCACTAATAATATTTGAGGTAAACATGTTAGAAAGATGTAGCTCTTAAGGAATGATTCAGGACACAAATGGCCAAAAGACACAAAGTGTGGAGTGTGTTCACTTCAAGACAAATGGGATGTTGGTGTCCAACCTTTGTCATATGTTGCTCCCTTTCCTCTCCCTTACTTCCTGTCACTTTCTATTGTAAACATTCTCACAGAGAGGAACTGCCATTTAAATAACCTTGAAGGAAACATGCCACCAACAGATGGGTCACATTGAATCACAAGATGTGATTTGACAGGGAACAATATACAAAATCAGCATGGTCAAAGGGTAAGGAGGATGAATACAGTTGATAAATCCTTTATGGTCAGGATTGGGGTCTGTGTCACATGCTAAATATGGTGTGCTCCAGGGATCAGTTTTAGATCCAATTTTATTTGGTAAATGCAGGTTTCCCTTTGAGCATGTTACTGTCATTATGGCCATGGTGTCTCATTGTCATGGTATGCAGATGATACACAGATGTACCGGCACATCAGCATAATTATTTCCCTGACACAAGTTCTTTCAAATAGGTAAACTGTAAAAACGACTTTGTGGAACTCTTGTCAGGATTTTAACCTGGACATCAAAATGTGATCACATCATTCCTGGTATAGCATACCAGTTTATACGTTACAAACCATTACCAACTTTGAGATCCTCAGGCAGAGGTCTTCTGACTTTGGACATAACTATCTGCAATTTACAGCATTGTTGAAAAATAAAGTCTGTTACCTGAGGTTTTATTTTTCCATCACTGATTTCATAGAGTCACAAAAAAGAAACTTTTGAGCTGCTATTTGGCTGTTTTCACATACACTAGAAGTTAATGTGTGAAGTCATCTTTAGTATTAATGGCTCCTATGACAATTTCCCAACTGATTTGACAGAAAGACCACACGCCTCGACTAGTTAACGCCGTGAGAAATGAGGCTGAGAAAATGAACGAAGTGTACCCACCTGTCCTGACAAAAATACTGCCGCTGCTCAAAAGACCAGTAGATCATTTTGTGACATTTATGTGTTTACTTCACATCGTGCTGATGGAAAAATTTAAACCTGGAAGGGTTGAACTATGACCTTATGGGATGTCTTTTCTTCATCTTTGACATTTTTAAGTTATTTAGTGTTTCACAACAGCAAAAAGATGGAGAATTTAAGGGACAAAACAGAAACTTTACAATCAACTTTATGGTCAGAATGAGTTTAAATGGGATATATAATAAAGAAGAAAAAAAGACTAGTGTGTGCATATCCAAGGAGGTTGCATACAGGTGCAGGACAGAAAAAAAGGATAAACTGCAGAAAAGCCTCCTGCCACATTTGCCTGGAGAAGATCCTTTGGATTGAAACGTTGCTCTTAATAAAGTTGCACATTGGGAGCTGAACAGTGTGCAGGCCTTTCTCTTTTTTTCTGCAGTATAAAATAAAATAAAAACAATACACTTAATAAATAAATAATAAATTAGATCATGGTTCTGAACTTGCAGTCTTGGGGGCGCCAACGATCTCAAGGGGGGGGGGTGGGGGTTGTCAAAATTAGATCAGCACATATTAACGTGAATCATGATGACACACTTGCTTGATAATTATGTATTACACATATTCATTTGGGATGTTAAAAGCAAAATGTCCAGATTATGTCAGAAGAGACATCTATAAATGGTAAAGGTCCTAATGACAACAGTTCATGTTAACATCGATGTTCATCTTTGACAGCAATATATCCCTTTTTTTATTGTGCCTCCTGAGGGGGGGGTTGATGTGAGGCTTGCACAAGTTCATAGAAAGTAACAGTGCTATTACTACACTGTGAGACGACTTTATTTCAAAAGGAACTGTGTAGAAAGAAATAGCCCTGTGAATGTTTTACTTTCATAATGTTCTTCAATTAACATTATTGCTCCATTAATGTGTACGTTGCATATCACTGCAGTTGCCTGAAGCTCTAGTTTCAGCTTACATTAGCTTAAATTGTCCTAAGTTTAACTTTTTTTATACACTTAAAAAAACGCAATGCACCATTTTCAATCACTAGATCTTTTTTTTTAAACCAAAGCTCCTGCAGATGGTGGTTTTTGGGATCCCTGTGGACAAAGTGTAAGCCTTATCACTTTGATTATCTAGTTCTGTACATGAGTTTGTGTTGGCACCTATCCCTCGGAAAGAGTGACAGGCATACAGAAAAACTATATAAGTAATTAGTCTTGTAGCTGATGGTTCAGATTGCTTTTGTAGGTCAAGTAGGGACATCAGTATTAATTTTCACTCTGTTTAATTACAAGCTAAAAACTCCTAACAGGGACTCTACAAATGTACAACCGCACTATCTATCCCAGCTTCTGCACATGTATACCCTCACACTTTTAAACAGGTATGAAGCAACGTGTTCCAAAACCTTCTCTTCCTGTCCATTCATGAGTCTCACACTGGAAAAATCAAATCAAAACATGCCCCTGAATTGAGGTGCAATGACCCCCCCCCCCCCCCCACAGACCTCAGTTTTCCCGTCTGCCTCCTGGGGTGAGGTTGGGGCACTGGAAATGAGGATGGGGTCTATCTGGGTCCGGCACCAGATGCAGAGCAGTGACCCTCCAATCAGACACCAAACAAACCCTCCATGTAGTCAGGGATGTTGATGTTATAGCCTCTACTGACCTCGCACAGGTAGATGTACACACACACACACAGACACACACCTCTTTACTGATGTTATGGAAAGCCTCTGGATCAGACTGAGGAAGTCCTGATCATAACAACATGTAGTCCACCTCTAGTGTTGGCTGACAAAAAGTCCGGCGGTTCCCTTAGGTGCAGGATCACGTTGGATAACATGATATCAGATAGTCAGCAGACACACCAAAAAAATAAACAGGAAGTGGGGTAACATTTTCTAGATCAGCGGAATGGGGCACGCGCACACCAACCACAAGGCTACCGGCACCCAAAGATTAATTTTATACCTGATTACCTGAACTTCTTATTCTTTTGGGACTTTATTTAATTTAAAAGACACAGGAAGTGTTTAAGCTTCTTTTTATTTCTGCCCCTGGTTCAGAAGTTTTTTTTCTGTAGTTGAGGTAATAGCTTGAGACTGTATAAAAGAAGTGGAGATAGCAACAGTGACATTACCAGTTGGATTGTAGTTGTCCAGCCTTTGGCATCCAAAATGATCCCCGCAAAGACTTGAGAAACTGACACCTGAGAACATAAATGTAAACTCATTTGAACAATGTTTGATAGTCACTTCATACTAACAGCCACTCTTTAGACTGGTATATTTATGTGTCTCTGTCTACTAATGTACACTATATGTTGCTCTTTTGTCGTTACTTGTTGTATTGGTTTTGCTTGTCGTTGTGGTTATTGCTTACCTGTCTACCACCAACCTGCCAAGAGACTACAGATGGAAATGGACCTATGGCTATAATCTGGCATACTGACATTTTTATGTTCATTAATGTGCACTGTCCCTATTTTAAATAAATAAATAAATAAATGTCTAATGAGATAATAAATCCACTGAGAAGTAGGCACAGTTTCTCAACTAGGTAGACACAAACCTATTTTGGTAACCAATGGAGTCATTATACCATCTAAGTTAGAGAGTATGTAAGGTGAATTAACTCTCTTATCCAAATATGGTCACTTCTTACTCCAAAAAACCAATATGGCCACCACCAACACAAAGGAACCCCTCTTGCTAGTCATTAAATTGCGCATGTGTGTATATTTCTGCCTATGTGTGTGTTCCATGACTTACAGAGTGTAAAAACAGAGTTTCCCCTTGTGGGATCAATTAAGTAAATCTTAATCTTATATATAATACTGGAATAAATGAACTTCTGCACTGGTTTCCTATCTTAAACCAAGAGGCTACATCACCTTTTCATATACTGTAAATGGCTATAACTATGCTGAAATGCTCTTGTGTTATTAGAGTGAAAACATGAATTCAAAATGTTTAATTCTTTGTAAAAGTGTCTTAACTGCCAAATGGCTTCAAGACAATATTGGCACAAAATTGGAACTAACATGGCTTTGCCAGTTTTAATTGCTTCATTTTAATATTTATTTATACTTTTAATGTGTTTCTTTTCCATTTGTCATGAAATTATGATGTCTTGTGTGAAGCACTTTGTATTAACTTGTTGCTAAAATGTGGTGTATATAAACTTGCCTAGTCTTTTCCATTGCTATTAAGTGCAGTCAATACTAATCACAGAAATAGAATATCTCTCCCATCAGCACATGGGTATCAAGGAAATTGTGCAAAGGGAGTGGTACTGAATCGAGCCAACATGTCTCTGGAATATTAATGGCCTTTTTTAAGGAAGTTGAATAACACCCTGGGAGCGCTGTGTGGAAAGGCAGAAAAATGCAAGAACAGAGATTTTGTGCAAATGTGCCTTGAGATGGTAGTCTCAGAGTTCCCAGGAGCAAGATTCAACAAGGTGTTACCTAGGGAAATGATGTGAGGTGATTAGTTAGAATGATAGAGTGAGTAAAGTAATGTTTGAAAAGATAGTTTAGAGAGCTAGAGAGGGTGAGAGAAGAGAGATGGATGAGCTGTTGTTGCTTGTCCAAAGTGTCCAGAGAACTTGAGCCAGATTCAGGAAGAGGGACTGCTGCTGGAGGCTGATATGTGTGAGAAGGAAGTGGAGGGAGCGCAGGGGCAGGAATCACCCTGCAGGCAGGAAAAGGCCTGTGGAGGTGGTGGCGGGGGTGGAGGTGGAGGGTCTCGGCTCCTGTCTGATAGCTTTTTGCTTCACACACACTGAAACACAAACACACACACACACACGTCGTCTCAAAAATGCAGACACATTCACACAGTTCTGGAGTCCATGAAGCTTTTCGTTCCCATCAGTTAATGTGAAGGAGGAGGGAACAGGCAAAAGAGAGAGAGGGCTGGGCAGCTGCTGGTGCCAAAGCATGCAAAGTAGCACTTTGTGTGGAAGTTAGTTTAAACATTTTCTGACATGCAACAGAGCTGCTCTGTATACAAGCCTTCTGACAAGTACAGGACATTGCACTTTGTTTCAGTAAGAAAAAACTCAATTTGGGTATGCAAACTCATGCGGGTCTGGTTTTTCAAAGGCATGTGCTTTAGTATATTAACTACAAATTTTGGCCTTTCTGGTTTCTGCACTTATCATGGATGAATGACAAACCATTAGGCTTCCAAATGTCTTTAAGGTTGAAAACACAAACTAATCTTTCTGCATTCACAAGGAATACCAAGACATTATGGAGAACTGAACTGGTCGATGGCCATGATATAAAAAATCAATATATTTTAAATTTCTTCCTGTTTCGTGAGAAAAAAATTACAACTGGATGTTAATGTTTCCCCCTTACACAAGGAAGGAATGAAGATAAATGATATGGACAAACTAAACAGGGGATACAAGACACCAAGGGAACTCCTTTGGTCACAATCACCATCATTTTAAAATGTATAAATGACCATAAAGATTTTAAAGGTCACATATTACACAAAATACACTTTAACATTGTGTTTCTAACTGACTGTAAATCGAGTTGCTCTTATTGGGATAAATAAATTAAGAATTTCACAAGTACAAAACTGAACCAATTAAAGGGCATTCTGGTAGTTCTAGCTGTGTTGGGGTATTTTAAAATATTACAAACTAACCCATCAAAAGCCACTTTGCAAGGAGATATTTCACAAGAGTGTAAACAAAAAAAACGTATAGACCTGGACAAGTTTTGCATTATTGACCTAGTTCCTGTTTTGCTCTCCTCAATATTTGAATACAACATTTTTTTTTTCAGCTTTCTTGTGGCTTCCTTCCAACATACTACCAACCGAGTACAAGCAGCCAGCAGCAAAAATGTGAGCACAGGTTTTAAGTTGAATCTTGCACACTCTTAAAATATTCCCTACTGTACACACAGACTGGCACCCTGCAAAGACAGTTCCAGATACCGATCTCTACTGCAGGCCAAACCTTAAAAGGTAGCAGGAGTAAGTCTTGTCATATCACCAACATATGAGACGTTTCAAACCCAAATTCCTCTCTGTGCACGCTCACTCGTTGCATAAATATTCTAACAGAATTCACAGAGGGATTTGAAAAATCCACCGTTGGATCACATTAAAAAGGTGTTGACTTTTACATGACTCTCCCAAAGTTAGCAGAACTACCAGAAGAAAAAAAAAAGGTGTAAGAGTGAGTCAACACAGAGGGTGTGTATGTGTGTTCACGGGAGCATTTTCTAAAGCAAGTTCATCAGTCAGCAAACTGTTAACATGCGCTCACACAACCATGACATCTAAAACAAATAGTTAGGTAACACAATCTACTGATTAACAAGCCATTTGGATCAATCATTTTCCTCAGAAAGTCAAGTAATGTGGCCTTTAAACATTGACCAAAATGCTTTTGAGTATACGCAGGTTTACAGCTCTGCTTCCTAGATGCAAAATGTTCTCACTGTGAAGAGTAGAAAAGCTGAGAAATGCACTTTTCCAAACCTCATTGAGTAAGACAAGCTGTCTTACATTGACCATTTACATTTCTTCTCTATACACAGTATTGCACCTGCAAAAGGTGGCACAAGTTCAAGCCAAACAAATACAGACTGATACTATTCCCACTGCAAGTGAGAGTGTAATACGACACAGTCAGGAAACTCTTATATTAGATTAAATTAGATGAAACTTGAATAACCTCGATGTTAAAACTGGGTTATCCAAGCAGAAGAGTAAGGGATATCCAGGAGAAAAAAAGACAAAAAAGTTGCCTAGTTTAGTATGCAGAAGTCAGGGCTCTATACTTTCTTTAACCAAGGTAAATAGAACAGATTTCTCATGTTCTATTCACCTTGGTTAGAAAAAGTAGAGCCCTGACATACCACATTTTATGTACGAGCCATTACAATTAAAGGCCACTTAGAGAATAATGCTCAATTTAAATAAAACTGCAGCTGTTCGGTTAACAGATTTACAGATTTCAAGCATATGTGAAGGGAGGCCTCACTCACATTATCACATTCCCAGATGGAGGCCACATATGGACTCTCAAACTCACAAAAATGCGAGCAATGTGCGAGCACCACCTTGTAAAATTCTCACTCAGGTGGATGATCATCACCGAGGTTACAGCAGGGAATATGTAAAAAAAAAAAGTGATGATGGTTCCAGTCTGCTGCAGGACTGTCTCCTATGGATGCTTAAGGCCCACTTGCAGGCTTGTTTGTCTCATAACTCGTCCTCCAGACTGTCCATTGTTTTGTACAGCGCGACATGTGTTGTTATTTCCCGCTTCTTAAGAGAATGAGCGAGTGTTTCCCGTCTTCCCCACACACAGGGGGCCTTGATCTTAGACCCCCACCACTTTACTGGGAGGACAAACAGTAAACACCCAACGCTAGGAAAGAGGGGGGAAAGTCCCAGGTCTTCTCCAGCTCCACAAACGATTTTGACCTTGTTTACATTTGTCTGCTGGGAATGGACTGGAAAACATTTGACATGAAATAATCCCATAACTGCTATCTTTGTTATTTTAAAGATTAGAACTTGACTTTGTGTATTTTTTGTGCATAAGGTCAGAGATGCAGTGCAGCATCTTAATGATTTTTTTTCTGTCTCGTCACTGTCAGAGTCTGATGAGATTCATAGCCTAGATTCTAGCTTAGCCGGACTTCTTTTTGAGGATTGATATGATTACAGTTAGTCCTCCAGAGTCTGTGATTCGAGCCACGTCCCTTGCAACCACCTGCTCTTTATGCCAACAGTTTGCAAATGTAATATGTAATAAAAATAAGCAATCAAAACATTTTATTTTTACTTTAAAAACAAACTTCTTAACAGTCTGAAAGCCATAAATTAGCATTTGGTCTAATAACTTGAACAACTTCCTTCCTTGGACACAGCAGAACAGCAGAACAACAGACAGTATGAGCTTCCTTCCTTAGTGTGATTTCAGATGATTGTGGATCTGTTTAAGTATGTTAAATGACTGATAAAGCATCATTTTTGTGATCACTGATGCTGAATGGATATAACAAAGCATGACTACGGCAGTCCTAGAGTCAGCAAACAGCTCCTGATACTTATGGTAGGAAACCCCAGTGCTTCTCTCAGTTGATGCTGAGTTATCATTTTAATGTCACACAGCCCATCCTTGTCATTGCCATCTGCCCCAAGACATGCAGCTGAAGCATCCTGAACAAGGGAGGGAGGGAAGGACGAGGAGGAGTACGGGAGGAAGATGTTAAAGAAGTGGAGAGTGGAGAGGAAGCGTCCCTATTGTTTTCAGGGTCATCTCGCTTTTCCTTTCAGAGGTCTGTTCTCTCCCCTCAGGCTGTACGTCTTAAATAAACAAACCTCCTCGTCCTCTCAAACTGTATCTTGTCCGATTTCCTCCCACATGTGAAAAAAGGGCTGAGAAAAGGGTTTACATCGTAGATAAACAGAGGTGTGGTGCCTGGCAGGCACACAAACAGAACTATACTCACTGCAGAAAGAAGCACACTCAACAGATATCAAACAGGATTATTTGAATACTCACTGGAATCACATCTACACAATCTAAACAACTATTTGCACAAAAACGGGTTCAACTGGTTGCTTAAAGTTGTTATATGACATATTAATCTTATTTCTCTTCCTGGTTTGTTCCCGCTGATTGACAGCTCAACTCTGGCCAGGTCAGCTGTGTTATTGGACAGAGAGGAGGTGGGAGGGGAGGGAGCACACCTTGGTTACAAAGTTAATCATTACCTTGTCCTTCTGAGAAGCAGCCGTATAGAGCACACCTCTTTCAACCTTTGCACAACGTTTCTCCATTTTACACACAAAAGCAAAAAGAAAATGTAGCGGACACATACGGCAGGTGAACTCGCTGAAGCCAGAGGAAGCTACACATACAGGTGACCAGGTAAGACTGTGAATAATCAGCTGGTTCTCTAAGAGTAGAAGCTTTGACGGTGTCATCTATGGTCCGATTTGAATTGCGCAAGTTCATTAAACCGTCTCGACTTGTTTGATCATGTAAACTGATAATGCCATCATTTCTTTATAATACTAAATTATAACAATGTGGTAAAAAAAATGCCTGAAAAATAAAAAATCTTAGATATAATAATGGATTTATTTGATTTTGACCAAAAAGACATATTGCCAGAAAAATACTTTTGACTGGCTTTGAGGCAGAAACAACAGACATAGTTGTTTTGTTGTGTAGTTACTAATGAAGGCTTTCTTTTTTTGATGAATGCAGTATAGTTTCATTGGAAAGACTTGATAGCCAATCAGACTCCTGCACCTGTTGCATGGGGGCTATTTGCTGTTTTCACCCCAAACACTCACGCTCCATTAACAGCACCTTTTCTCTGGATTGCATTTGTTTATCATCTACAAAAAAGGCTCTAACACTCAGGTAAACAGTGTGAAGCCTGGTGCTACAGCAAATCTTTACATGTCATGGTTTGAGGTCATAAAGCTGGTTATGTTTTGAAAGTGGTCGGCTGTGTTGACAGTGTCATTATTCCAGGGTTGAAGACAAAAACCAAACCTGACATTCTAAAGGACTTCTCTGAAGCTATCCGTATTCAGACCTCACCTGGATAAAAAAAATAAAGGTAGAAGCGTTTTGATTAATATTCAAGGTGTAGGTTTTATCCCAAAATGTTCTAAACAAGACCCTTTATGAGCTTGATCTGCAGTAAACAAGTGAAATAAACAGTCTCTGCCAGCTGTTTTTCAACTCACCACCCTATCAGACATGATGCCATTATCCTCGACAAACAATGGCCCGGCCCGACTCCTCCGCACATTTTCATGTCAAGACATAAATACTCATCTTGGCAGCAGGATAAGAGGCTTGTTGCTCTGTGGATTATCGGGGCTTAGGTCAGCTGAAGGACGGCGCTTTGATTTTCTGTGAATATCTGTGTGTGATTATTGGAGCCAGAGAGACAGATGTTTGCTCAGACCCCGACACGGTTTATTTTTAAAAGCCAATGAAATGTGTGAGTGTTAAATTGCACTTTGATGTAGGTCCACTACTTTGTTTCTTTCTGATAAAATCGAATGAAATAAAAGAAGTTCAATGGTGAACACATTGTGAGATCAGACACTGTCCAGGTGGGAAAAGGACAAAAACCATACTTATCAGTATGGTAGTTTAAAGAATGGATGCTGGGATTATTTGTATTTTATTTGATATTTTTTTTAAATATTGAAATGTATATGCTGATTGGTCAAGGAGAATATAGTTGTAGCTGGTCTAGTTTTAACTATATATTAAACAATTTGGTATTTAGTCTAGGTAATTCTCATCACAGGGACCGGGCCTCCTCCACTGTGTTTCAAGGAAACAGTGGGTTTGTGAAATGATTAACACAGAAACAAAAAATGACTTCTCTCACAGGGGCTTTAAGTTCATCATGTGATAATGTCAAAGTCAACTCGCTTTACACATTGAAAAAGGAGGTAGTTATACGCACATCATGTCGGTGCATGGCAGTAGAAAAACAGCAGACTGAGGAAGAAGACATGCTCGCACACGGTTTTTATGCCATCACAATCACAACGTTTCAACCAGAGATTCTCTTCAGGTGATCGTTTTTGAATAAAGGAGGGGGGACCACACCCACAGATATGGATTTGAACACCAATAGGCTGATGGGCAGGTGTGGACAAACATTGGACACAAACACTGGTGGTCTCCTGATTCACAGTCTTGTGTTTGGGGATGACACATCAGTCATCACTGGCCTTCTGGGACTAATGTCTGAAGCCTTTACATTTATTCATTTAGACCAATTTATTTTCCTGACCCTAACCCAAGTGGTTTTCATGCCTTAAACTAACTGTGACGGTTAAGTAGAACTGCAAAACACTGGGACAGAATACTTTGTATTGAGGTAGTTTGCCTAAACATATATTCTCTATATTGTAGTTTCCCACTTAAATTCGTACTTTGCTTCCATCATGAACTTCAGCCACCAAGTCACCACCTAACAACAGACACAATACAAGTTATTACCCAGCTGTGTAGACAGATGACCTATGTGGTTGTATCTTTATGATAAATGTGTGAACAATATCCACCTCTGAAATATGATGCAAAATCTGTTTAGTATCATAGAAACTTGTTTTTTTAACACAAGTTGAAACCTTAACCTTCATAATTACATTTCCAACCATGAACTTGCTTACAGTTAATTTGTCTGTTCAAAGGAAAGCGATCATGCTCCACAGGCAGAGCATAATTTTCTATGTTTAATTCAGTTTGATGACAGAAAGAACATTTTCCACCTTCTGGCCATCATTAGTGTCTGCAAACTGACACTCAACTTACAATTTGGAGCACTGAAACAAAGAATGACTGAGAAAAACTGACTCCGGCTTTGGAAATAATATTCAAACTAGACATTATGCAGACAACGATGCAAATGAAGCTTCCTTCACGAGCATTTTCTCACACAAAACTTAAACAAATGTACAGTAGCAGTTCAAAGTAGTGCTCACAAACACACACAGAGAGAGAGAGAGAGAGAGAGAGAGATTTCTGACTCCCATGCTTCTCTCTTATAGCTGCCGGTCCTGTGCTGCTTGGTGTGTATATTTTGTTGTGCTTTGCTTGTGTGAGGACAGAACAGGAAGAGATAAAGGCAGCCCTGACAGTGTGTTTACAGCCAACACCGCTGAAGAGAATAGCTGTAGAAGACGAAAAGGAAGAGGCCTAATGGCTTGCGCTAAGCAGCTGAATCCCACTTGCTCTGAAAGATCTCCTCAGAGCCAAAAGATAGAGAGAGAGAGAGAGAGAGAGAGAGAGAGAGAGAGAGAGAGATACACAAATCCGACTCTAAACAACAACAAGCTGCACCAGCCACATTCTCCAGATTTGAGCAGAATTTCAGTGAGGGTCAAAAATAATTGTAGTAATCATCCAACGGAAAGACTTAAGTCAATTATAACTAATTTGCAAGGAGATGATGTAAGTAGGCTATTTCCACTTTCAATTTCTATTCAAATGAAGTAAGTTAAACCCAAACTTTGACCTGCCCAGGACACCCATTTAGCATTAGCTTGTTGGACCCCCCCCCCCCCCCTGCCCCCACCACCAGTCCATCGCTGTGAACGTTAAGTCGATGTGTGTGGCAATTTAAAAATATCAGTTTATCTCTTCAACATATTGAGCTAATGGATATGAATTTGAAGCTGTGAATTAGACGTTGCATGTTTAATAGTATAAACAAAGTCCAAATATGTTTTCATCATGTGTTTAAATTCATATGATATGATGTCCGGTTCAAAATGTTCACTTAAAAAAATAACAAAATCTGAAATCATTTTGACCTGATGTGATAAAAAAAAAAAAAAAAACACCTAGATATTAATCAATGAACAGAGAAGAAGGACAAAAAATGTAAGAAAGACATCCAATACTCTAAAGTATTGGTTGGAGTTGGCTGATGTGTTGCACTACAGCTTCTTCTTTCTGACTGCATCCTGATGGCTCTGTCCTTTACAGAAGGGAGCAAACTCACATGCAAATATCTGGCAAATTTGCAAACAGCTTCCCTCAAAGGTCATCTGTCTTTCAAATACAAGTTCTTCTGTAGAAGACAGGTTTGTATTTGCATTCAGAATCAGAGATGTTTTGATGTTGACTCAACACAGCCCACGGCAAGGCAAGTTGTAGAAGATCATACACATAGAGGCTAACATGGAAACATTGGGGCAAACAGCATGAAGTGGGAAACCAAGTTAAGAAAATCAACACCACTCTTGTGTCTGCGCATAAAGCTACTGTACAGGGAATAAGGAAGTTAGCTTAATGCAAATACTGGCAACAGAGAGAAACAGCTAGCAAGTCTCTTTTCAAATGTAAGAAAATCTGCCTAAAGGGACTCTAGCAGTTGCTATGCCAACAACAAGGCTTTGGAAACAGGCTAGCTAGTTCCCCCATGTTTCAAGTCGTTTAACTAAGCTATGCTAAAACTACCCCAATACAAACGGTCCTCTCATCAAAACCTCTGTCATAATAGTGATGAGTTTGAATTAAATAACATTGATAGAATGTGTTGATTTACTTTTGCTGTGAAGGGAGATAATCTTTCTACAGAGACATGCTTCACCATGTTTTCAGCCATTTTTATAAGCTTAGCTAAGCTAATACTAGCCCAAGTCAAAACGGTACTCTCGTCGAACCCTCTGCCAAAATAGTGATGAGTTTGAATTAAATAACAGATATGTGTTAAGTTTTACTTTTGCTTTCAAGGAAGATTATTATTTCTTCATATTTCCACTCTTCCTAAACTAAGCCAATACTAGCTCAAGTTACAAACGTTCATTTCATCTCAACCTCTCAAAAAGTGGATTAGAGTTCTTAATGTCTTCTTTATTGGCTTATGTTGATGGTAACAGATACTATTTCACATCACTATCTGTTTTATTAGTTTTCCACGAAGAACACAACATTTAATTTAATGGAAAAGCTTTTAAATTGTGTTTTTCCAAAACGAATCATTTCCGGTAGATGTCACTCTACTGTCTCTAACTGAGTTTGAGTCTCATGTATTGTGGGGAAGCTGTAGCCTCAGTTTTTAACCCCTAAACACTGGGACTTTTCCAGTGTTTTGTGTCAGCCAGTCCTATGGAGGAAAGTCCTCCAGTATGTGTGACTTTCCTGTTTGCGACACACTTTTCCTGTTGTGGATGATATCCTCCTGAGCTCCTGACAGACTGCTCTCAATTACGACTTCAGGATTTATGAGGATCCAGGCAGCTTCTCCTTTTTTTTATGTTGACACTCTCACTCTTCATACATACTAAGTGAACTATTTAGGTCATTTGATTGTTCTTTTTGTGTGGCTCACTTATGAAATATGCATTTACAAGCACAAAGAGTCAAAAAGATTTCAAAGCTTTAACGTGGGATGTAGGCCATTGAGACATTGTAGTGTACTGATACTTCACTCCAGTGATACTTTGTCTTGTATGGAATGGAATAATTCATACTGTTTAATTATCTTTTTTTTTCTTTCTACTGTCTCTCCAAAGCTTCATTTGACTGCAGCAAGAGGTCTCACATTTCCAATCACACAGAGGAGGATATCGCCGCCACCACCTTTCACTTGTTTCTGAACCGATGACTCCCCTGTCACTCAACCTTGCCACCTAGTGGAGCTGTGAGGGTTCGACTCCCTCCTGGTCAACAGAAATCTTCCAGGCAACTATACCTCCCTCATCTGGGGAGATGTCGGCCCTGCAACATTTCCCTCAGATCCAGTTTGTGTGTCACCTGCTGGAGACCATACAATAATAACCTTTGCACCTTTATCAAAAATCCCTTAAGTGAAGGAATTAAAGCCTTCTTTCCAGCTTCATCTACAAGTTCAGAAGTCTTTCTGTAAACCAGTTTTTTTTGACTGACATATGTGTGACATACATCCATGATCCATGGTTTCATGGTGGAGTTAATGGTGCCTGAAAGTAAGAGACAGTTCTGATCCAGCCAGAGGAAGATTTGGCCACAAAGAAGACTCTGTTAACGAGACAGAAACAACAGCAAAGCCAGATGGAACTATTTTCAAATGTTACATCATCTGCTGCTACACCAACAGCATCACAAAATGGTAAGATGTATTTTTATCTCCAATGTCAAACATAAAGACATGAATCCTTAAAAGATGCTCAGTATCATTCGCAACCAAATTCTAGGTTATTTATGGTAAATATGAGCATTGTGAAATGAGTGACAGGATGAAATTGATGATTTAATGTTAGGTCTGGGCTGGGAGTCCATATTTAGGTGCAGTTTCCACATTCTATAAAAATGATTACGCTAATTTATGACGATACATGGATGATGCTCAACAGTTTTAACTAATAGGATGTGACTCTTGCAGACACTTTAATAACCCAGAGGAGCAGATATAAATCTCACAACTGGGAGTTCTTGGTGGCCGTCCTGGCCACAGCCATTTCTGTCTCTATCATCATCGCCCTCCTGGCTAAATGTCAGGTGGTGAGGCGTTACCTGGCCAGCTACAGGCACACACGGCTGATGGACATAGACTCTGTGAGCCAGTTTGACTCATCAGGTTTGTATTTTTTTTTTTATGCATAAAATGTATAATCCCTCATTTTCTTTGTGCAGGAGGAACAAATGCTTCTTTATTTGTCATTCAGATTCAGCACTGAAAATTGAGAAGCTTCACTGGTGATGACCATTAATGCTTAAGAGGGAGCAAGTATAATATCTGTCCCGAAGCTAAAAACTTTTAATTTGATAGCTTTGGTTTGTTATTCAATTTCCTTCAGGTTTATCAAAGCTTTTACTTCTGTTTATTTAGTTTCAGTTGCACAACAGATATTGAATTTTGTGACCTCTAGAAGTATCACCAAAATTAAGTATGAAACACCAACTCAAATATCTTGGTAGCAATCCAGTGGCCTTTTGCACCAACTATGTGTGAGGTCTGCCTTAAGTTTGAGTGTAAAGTCCACACCTAACCCTACATTGAAACTATTTAAGTTCTTACTTTGCTTGTGTCATTCTTTGGAGGCGTAAGGTTCATCTTAACTAGCAGAGCACAACATCCAAACCAAACAAATTATGGTCACAGAAATGAGACCATCAATGCAGTGTTCATTACAGTGCTCTCTGTCTCTGGTGCCTAATCGTCTCTGAACAGATTAACGGATTAACAGCTGTTAATCCACAAACAGAATACAGTATTACAGAGCATCGTGATGAGGTGATAACAACAGCTACAATCTTAATCTACAGCTAGTGTAAAATAACATCATCGAATGGTGAAATCTTCAACCAAAACATAGGGTCATTTGACGATACTCTGTTGTTAGAGAGGTGGAAATATTTTTGCTCATGGGAAACAACTGCAGGATTACAAATAAAAGTCATGATACATTTCTGAGGGATGTAATCTATCACGGGTAGAATCTCTGCTCCTAATTATCCTCCAAGTTATCCCAACTTTCAAAAAACGATACACCATGACAACCTTATTTAAGAGAGGACTTTATACCCAGGAGCTAGATGTAAGATTTAAAGGTCACATATAATGCAAAATACACTTGACTATGTTTTTTCGAACGCTAATATGTGTTCCTAGTCTGTCTTCAAACCCCCCACAATTTTGAGAAAAGTCCATCTTCGTCGTCTTTTGCTTGCTCCACTTTTAAGAAAATGTGTGCTCAAACAGGCCGTTTGGACATTTTCCCTTAATGACATCACAAAGGGCAGTAACCCCTCCCCCAGGTGGGTGACACTCCCACAGCTAGGAATTTGCTCTCCCCTCTGAGTCTGCCTTCTCATTGTAAAGAACTGGACATGGTGCAAGAAAGCCAGAGCCCTGTCCCCTTCCAGAGAGGGGGCGTGGTCAAAAACAGTTCACATTTAAAGGTACAGACACAGAAACAGCCTGTTCTGAACAGGGCTGAAATAGAGGGCTTTATAGGCATGATCAAATAAAGGATCAGGGTGGATTCTTCACAAGAAACTTGACAGACATGTTCTGGGGAGCTCTGAGATGTATTTAAACTTGTTGAAAAGGAGGATTATATGTGACCTTTAAGTTATAACTTGTGCAACTTGGATAACTTGTATAACTTGTATGTTGGAACTATCTCAGCTGGTGCAACACTTTATATGTTACTAGTGCATTAACTCTGTCGCAAGTTAGAAGTTACGTTCAAACAAGGCTGCATTTAAACGTACACATAGCCTGATGCAACTCGGTACTGGGCTTTAAGGTATCAGCTGATACCACGTGCCAATCAAACACCAGAGTTTAAATGGTTTAGTTGGTTAGTTTGTTGCTTGTTTGGTTGTGTTCACTTTTGCACAGCGGACCCTTGAAACAATGGCTTTGCATATTTTGAAAGGAACTACAGGATATGTTGGCCCTGGACCTCCATCTATGCAGGGATGGTTAGCTCACTCCTTCCTTCCCTTCTTCAAGCATGATTGTGTCATGACCCCACATGCTGCACGTACATGCACATAGACAGAAACATAGATTCGAATTGAATAGATTGGCTCAGGATGGTGCCCGAAACCTGAACAAGCCATTTGAGTCAGTGTTGACCGATTTCTAATATCAGAACAACATTGGTGAAACTGTAATATTTAGTCAAATACTAAGTATTCTATTGAATGAATGTTAGAATTGAGAAAAGAGTAAGGGATAAAAGCTACGATAACCGATATTTGATACAAAAAATGACTATAATGTGAAAGGTGCTGCTTGATTAACAAACAGAGATTTATCACTTCAGTTTCCTTCAGCATTAAGAAGCATTTTGGTGTCTTTCAGCTTAACATTTTTGAATGCTAACTGGATGTTAATGTTAATTTCTTTTTATTTATACGCTTATTAAAAAAGTGATCATTAAATTTTGAAGAATATCTCCTGTGAAATGTTGTACGATCACACAGATCTGGTCGTTAATTCATGTAAAATCATCATCAAGTTTAACAACAATGTGACAGCTGCTTCTGTTGTGAGTTTTTTTTTTTTTTAATGAATACACATGGAACATTATATTTGATTCATTGTTGTGTTTCTATCACTGCTTCCAGGCCAGGACGTGGAGTTTGCCATGCAGAATGGACGTGGAATAAACCCTCACTGCCTGCCCCCTGTAAGCGAGGAGGACGACGACGGCTTCATCGAGGACAACTACATCCCGGCCAGCGAGAGGGCGAGGGCCGAGAGAGCGGCGGAGAACATGGAGGACACAGACGACACAGAGGAAGAGATGGATGAGATTGAGTTTTCCATCGCTTAGGAGGACTGCAGCTCCACTCCCTATAATTCTTTTTTGTTTCTTATTCCTATTATTGATCTTAAACTGGGAACTTGTTGAGCATTGGTTGAGTTTGGGAAAGCTGAAGAATGTAAAGCACCTGCAATAAATGACTGATTGCAAGGTGCATTGTAAAGGCAGTAGCTGTCAATGTGCAGCCTGATGATCCATTATAGAGAGTTGTAGATTAAACTATTGATAAATCATATTAGTCATGCAGTGAGAGACTTGTAAAACAACAGTAAAAGTCACAACATGTTTTTTTGTTCTGGGTGAAAATCGGTTGATTTTTTTTGACCTGAATCAGCATTTAAAAAAAAAAAAAAATCTATTTCTAAGACTAAAAAACACTTGGGATGAATAAAGCAGTTAAACAATCAACTCTGCATCTGTTGACAGTCGTTGGTTGTGTTGACTGGTTGACGATAACTTGATTTGACTGCACAGGTCGTGCAAAATATATCAGCATGTTTTTGGAAAAATAAGCACAAAACATGAACATTTCAACTATGCACGCTGCATGTCTTGTCAATGTCACATGAGGTTTAACTTCAGTATGCATGGATGTGTAATATGTTTGAAAAGTGTCAAAATCTGAGTATTAAGCAACACATTGATGCTCTGCAACAGACAGATCAATAGCTTTACTACCCACACATTTTACTTTCCATCTTTTGATAAGGTATTGTTGCAACATCAGTGTGATTTCTACTGTTTTAAAGTACAGTACAGTACAGACTGTCCTCAGTAAAGGTATGACTACAGCTACATGAAAAATGTAGGCTGGCTCGTTCATTGTAAAAGCGTTAGCCTACTTGTAATAACTTTCTACTTTACTGCTATTTTTGAGAAACACCACTGTATTGGGGCTGTGCATGAATTCAGCACCTCTACTGTAAAACATGTCAAATTAAAACAGCTTGACATTGATTCAAAAGAAACAGTGTCACCTTTACTTACATGGGTCAAATCTATTTTTTTAAATCAAACAGGGGTTGTAAGTTCAGGGGACTACAGTGCAGGCTCTCTCCACATTTTGGTCTGGATTCCCTCATTGGTCACAAACTGGTATCATCCCACTCACCTGTCTCTTCAAACTTTTACAACTCTGGTACCAACGGGAGAAATTAAGCCTGACACTGTGCCTCGCCAAAAGGCCTGAGGCGTCTTTAGATCCTCTGAGACCGTCCAGCTGATGAGAGCAGTCTGACAGGTCTGTGTGAAGCTGTCAGGCGAGGCTGCTTAACCCGGAAACCAAGCGCGTCAAGTTCACATAGGCGAGCCAGAGTAAAACCGGAATGATAGTGATTAAGCCTTCAAAATAAGAGCATATCATTTTAAATGGAGAGATTGTATGATTGGCTTTTGCAAACTTAACCAAAACTTCCATAAACATTTATTTACAGGTATTAGGAAAATTATTATATAAATTATTATACCCTTAAATAAAATTATATAATATAGAAAATAAATATAAACTACACAATTTAAAGTTGATCTACTTCTTTATCTATCTAAGTTCTGCATTTGGCCCAAGTAGGACATGTATAGACTAAAGTATGATCATATTACTGAGAAAGGCTATTTATTTATTCATATAGGTTAAATTAAGCGACGGTCCCTTGGATCATGTTATAGTCAAGTGTTATTTTATATATCCGTATTGCCATTTGGATAAAAAAACATGTGATTAACTGGCCTACAAGTAGGCTAAAAATATCATATCTTAATGGAAGCCTTGAGTACAACAAATTGTGCTTGATGTATTTAAAGAAGCCTACTTTTAAAGATTTATTTTTGGGCTTTTTGTGCCTTTAATAGAGATATAGGACAGTGGCTAGAGCTGGAAATCAGGGAGATACAGTATGAACGACATGCGGGAAAGGAGCCACAAGCTAGATTCAAACCTGGGCCGCCCGCTTCGAGGACTACAGCCTCCACAAACGGGGTGCACGCACCAACCACTGCGCCACCAAAACGCCCAAAAGTAGCCTACTTTTAAGGCATAGCCTGCAGTTTAAGCTGTATTTGAAAGGTGCAGTTGGTGAAGGTAAAACTATATGACTTTTTATATAGACCTATGTATTTTAAAACCTTGATTTTTCACAATCAAAATATTTTGTAGCTCTTAAAGTAAGTTAAGGCTGTAAATTAAGGCAAGATTAATGCAGTTAAACTTTATTATTTGCAAAGGAAAATGTTGTGTAGGATTTGCTGTAGAAATACAGAAACAGAGCTTAATAAAATTGAATGCTTTTGTCCATGTAGGCCCAGGTATAATAGAATAGAATAGAATTACTTCATTGATCCCAAACTGGGAAATTGTGGCGTTACAGCAGCAGGTTGTCCAAACACACAATATGAGCAAAAAACACAATATTAGCAAATCTAAACATAATATAATATTAAATACAAAGTAAATAAGCACTAAAAATATCAAAACTAAGAATGTGAATATATACAACCAGGATTTAACTTAGATATTAAATATGAAAATATTAAATACAACATACTTTGCTGTAGATAAATGTAAATGTGCAAAAACAGAGTTGTAAATGGACAGTATTGACATAGGGAGCAGTCCAGAGATGTGCAATCAGTGACACATAAGTTAAAGTGCAGGTGTGTTGACATGTTATCAGCAGAAACTATTCAAATATAACGGCGAGTAGACAGACAAATGAAATTAAGTGAAATTCAGTGTCGTAAAAAGCATATAAAATATAGACTCATAAAATAACTATTACTATTCTTGAGCGCAAGTATAGAATAAACATTTTTTTAAATTGATTAAAATTAAGTCATTGAAATAAAAAAATCCCAACACATTACAACCGGAGGTGGCATAACCGTTACAACCGTGAGCTTGATGCTCCGGAAAAGCGACAGCAGCGAGTTGCAGCGAAACGCGGAGAGAGAGAGAGAGAGAGAGAAGCGCGGAGGGAGAGGAGGAAGGAGGATGATGGGAGCGAATATTATTCCCTTTTGAGTGACCCATATCTGCCAGGAGGAAACCCAGATATTATCTAGGCCTATAGTTCTTGTTCTCGAGGATTTTTCTACACCAAACATGTCGGCGTCGGCGATATTTATCCTCGACCTGAAGGGAAAGGTAAGTTTGTGGCGACTTGTTGACATCTGGGTGTTTTTTTTGTTTTGTTTTGTTTTTTTAAATCAACGAAGCACCTGCTGCAACAAACGAGTATGTCAGCTCATTTTTAAGTGCAATAACGACACAGAATGTAAATGTTTTAAGTATGTAAAAGATGTGTGTGCTTTAGTAGAAAACAGTCTGGTAAAGGCTGAGTAGTAGTAAGAAGAGAAGCTCAACTTGCCAAACTCGTTTTTCCCTGATGTTCAGTGACACACCGGGTTTGTTCTTGTGCAGCGAAGCAGCTCTTATTGTGTGTGATGTGCCCAATGTGAAAGATTAAACCCTCACTTCTTCCTCTCCTACAAGTTACCTGACGTGATTGAAATGAAGATTAAAAAAATCCATCATGAAGAAGGCACACAGATAGAGCTGCACAACGATTAATCGATTAGAAGTCGAATGTTAAATTGACTTAATTGATAACCGGTTAGTTTGACTGGTTTATGCTTTTAAAATTTCATATTTTACTTCTTTTAGATGTAGGCCTATATTCATGGCTGCCAATTTACCTGATAATAGTTCATTCTGATGGGAATAAAAACAGTCTGTCTATGAAAAAAATATTCAAAATCGTCCTTAACAAGTTGTCAGAGCACAGGCCAATGTCTTAATGTTTCTTTATATGTTTGGAAAACAGTAAAAAAATGCAAAGATTGGTCTTCCAACAGTTAACAAAATATGTAAATATTGACTTTTGAGTACTTGGAGCCAGTGAATTTTGTTGCATATTTGCTTCAATTTGCCCACCCGTTGAGTTGATGGGACAGTTGATCATACAAGAAAAGTCATTTAAGGCACGTGGAAGGGCAAATTTCTCCAGGTAGATTTCCAGCCATTTATACCCGATAAGGTGTGTTGAGAAAATCTGCAGTTTATTCAGTAGTCAACAGAATCATCATTTATTTACAATTTTAACAGGCATATTTTTGTATCAGTCCAAATTGCCTTTGAATGTTTAGGTATGCACAAGCATGGCACGAGTAAAAGGGTTAACAGATTTCTTTCTTCACATCGGCTTCTGCATTCAAACCTCAAAGGGTTAATTTATCCGAGAGCAGGAGGAGAAATTGCTGAAGAGGCTTTATATGCCTGACCGTGCCCATCAGGGAGAGGGATCAGTCCCTCATAGCCTGGATGTCTGATTGTTCAGATTAAAGGTTTTCTCTTTCTCTCTCCCCTTATCTATCTGTCTCTGCCCCGAGGCAAGTCAGGAGCTTCTCACCTCCAGTCCGTCCCCCTCCTCACCCCTCCTCACCCTCCTGCTGTCGGTCCTGACCAGGCCAGGGCCTCTGTCCTCTGCAACAACAGTGAAGGCTGTAAAGGGGAGCGGCAATTTAAAATGTATTCTATTATAACGGATGGAAAAAATGTAATTAAATGAAAATAGTCCCTCAAAGATTTCAACCAAAAAGGTTAGGTCACCCTCATATCTAGACACGGTTGAAAACACACAGCCACTGAGGAAGCTAGTTTCTTCCTCTGCCCTTCTCCCCCCCCCCCTTCCCCTTTAAATTATAGCTCCTGGGCACTCGACCCTTCACTGCTGGCTGCTGGGACCTGCTCTGTAGACTGAAATGTCACAGTATTGAAATCAGCATGGCATCATTTGTTCCCAGTGCTTCCAAACAGAATTCTTTAAAAGAGAAGATGTTCAAGCAGAGGTTTGGAGTTGTCATGAGTCACCTTTTTTTTATCAGCGAGAAGAATTGAAGTTTAAGGTTAAACATTTTGGACACGTACAAGTGTTTTAGGTGGAGCTGCAGCTCGTAGTTCTGTGTTATTCTTTAGTTATCTTGACAGTGTCTAATATTGTTACAACATTCTTGTCAATCACAGCCCCACCCGCTCAAAGAAAAAAAGCATACCCTGCTGCATTATCTGTTTAAAGCCCGGTGTACAGCTCACACAATGACCCGATTGTTAGGCATCACTCAAGAGTTCACCCTGTGCAAATTAACTCGGGACGGGGCATTTGCAGTTGATGATAGAAAACTCCCAAAGATGGAGGTTTAAGTCTGATCTTTGTGTCTTTCAGTTGTCTCATATGCACGGCTCAAACACACACACTGGGAGAGGCGCTCACTCTCTCTCACACACACACAATGAAACACAAGCTGACCCGCAGTTTAATCATAACAAACTTCCCCTCTCAGCTGGAGGTCGGCAGATATTTCCTGCAAACGTGCCTTTCCTGATAGGATGCGGAAAACAGTTAAACGGGAATGCCTGATGTTGCCATGGTGATTTCTGTCACTTTTTGTGCGGACATAATCGGGGAAAAAAAAAAAAAGTCTTGAATCAGTGGAAGTGGAATCAGCTGGTGGCTCTGCTCTAATTGTTGGAGTGTGTGTGCAGTCGCACAACCAAAATATCAAACATGCCAGGAAATCATGGGAACAGTTGGGAGCAGCTGACTGGGCCATGATTGGACGGTCGTTCCTCGGCGTACACTGCACGACTGACGACACACAATCAGGCTGAAATTCAGCCACACAGTGTATATGTCCTGTTTTACTCAAACTGGGACCACAATGTAAATCCTTTTATCATGCTGTATAGAAGTAGACTCATTTCATAGACTCAATGGAAAGTGGTAACTATATATGGAATTAATAGATCTACTACATTTTTACAACCAGTGGATGCTCCCCCTGCTGGTCATTAGAAATAATGCAGGCATCATCCCCCGTTTCTGACACCCCAAAATTCATCCAACTCATGTCTACTCTTCAGGTTATTGCCTGGGCTTCAATATCTTTACAACTGTCAAATGATTTGCAATGACATTTGGTACAGATGATGACATTTGGTACAGATGTTTGTGGTCCCCAGAGGATAAATCCAGATGATTACATCTTCAGTTCAGATGTTAAATTTGTCCAATTCTTTGGATGATGAGCAAATATGACACCGTCTATCACACTCGTACAAGCCTAATATGTAGTTTGTGTTAAAAGGGCATTTGCGTCTTTTAGCATACTAAACTAATATGGTGAATACAGCTTCATAGCATTTTCACTGTGCCCGTGAAACGTTGACATTTTGATCGATGTTCCTCTGTGACGCCTCACAGAGCTGCTCTGGGTGTTCTTGTTGACTTAAAGTTTGTTCAGTCGGGAATGTCGGGCCACAATGAACCTCTGGCTGCTTTAAAAAGAGGCACTGTGAGCACACACAATGTTAAATGGCTGCAATTGATGGACCAACTCTGAGGCGTCTTTTTGCATTCTTCATTGTGCCTTGATGTCCTCTACAAGTAAAGGATTGTTGACTCCCTGCAGCCCCTTCACTCCAAAATGTTAGCAGTATTCTGCACTCATTTTCTTAGGGTGATAATGGAGTTTCTGCTTTAAAATGTGTGCTGTTTTCCAAAAAACATTGACGAGTGATACAAGCTGACAATATCTTTCGAGGCTTCTTTGTGCCCGTGATCCACCCCAGTGAAGGTTTTCTTTAGAGGTCAGCTCAGCAGCCAGTGGTTCCAATTGATTTCACACATTGTAAATGGTCACTGATTGCCCTGTGAGTCCTAATAATGGCTTTCTCGTAAATCCCTGGAGTAGTGATGCTGATATAACAAGAACCACAGTGAAAACGTATCTACTGCTGCAGGAGGAAACACTATTTAAAAGATGGTTAATTAAGTGTACTCTTTTTAATGCGTTTCTTCAGTGCACCTTTTCAAATAGCTATCTTATCTCTTCATTATCTGTGCTCAGTTTTCAAGTTCAGTTCTTATTTCCTTTCAGCTTTCTTTCCATCCCGGTTTCTTATTCCTCCTCATTCTGTTTTTTCTTTTAAATATTGAATTCTTCACTGCTAACCTTTGCAAATGGAAAGCCCCTCAGCCTACCTGTCATATACGAATGTCATTAATGATAAGGTTGTACGTCTGCTATGAAGAGATGTAGTATCGGTAAGTGTTCATAAATGTCAATACAACTTAGCAGAATGTGTCTTAACATCTCAGAAACACACTCACAGGAGATTTAACGAGAACTGGATTATTAAACAGCTGCTTTCTGCTGTGCGGCATCAAATATGCAAACTGTTTGTGTGAGGTGTTGTGTTTGATGCCCCCCCCTCCCCCACCCCTCTGCTGAGTACACAACACTATCTGATGATTTCCTCTTCAACCTGAGTGTAACTGACTCACATTCAAACAACAAGACATTACATCAAAAGCTCGAGTTTTAAATATCTCACACTTCAAACCATTTTGATGCAGTCAGGTGAAGTTAAAAGTAGCTATCAGCTACCATTGGATTACTTGGTGCCAATTTAGTGGAGAGTCAAATTTTTTTTTGATTTTGATTATAGCATTATTTTATAACAGTAAGTGCAGTGGCGTCAATATGCACGCAGAGTTTTGCTTTTTCACAGTTTGCTGTGTTGATGAAACCCTCTTCAAAGTTAGTGATGAACGTGGAAGAGCGTTTTATTGCCTTTATGTGAATCAGTCGTGCAACTGAAAAAAGTGCTGCAACTTAAGATCTATTTATCAGAGTCAAACATTTCTTATTTCATAAATTTGTAGTTTTACTATTCTTCCATAAAACTCATGACACATCTGTGTAAATATTTCCTTCCAGTCACATCCTCCCGGCGTCAGGCAGATAATGGCAAGCAGCCAAGAGAGAAGATAAATACTTTGGAAATACCATGAACTATAAAAAGGAACGTGGCATTGAACCTCCAGCTTATGTTATCCTGTCAGCTGCCATCTGTTGGCATTTCTCAAGCCCATTTAGGGTCTCATGAAGTTGTAAAAGTTCCAGCTATATCTCTTACAAACAGAGAAAAGGAGGTGACTGTCTAAATTGTACATTGGCTACCTTTTTAATGTTTTTGTACTCTATTTAGACAGTGTGCAGGAGTTTGCCTTTTTTAGTTATTATAAACAAAGAAATGACCAAATATTTGGTGCCCTGGACTTATGTTTTTGTTGTAATGGTTTCAGAACATGTTTTAATATTGTTTGATTTTCACTAGTAATGTATCAACGTTTAAAATTCTTGCTTTGTGATGGTAACCATACTGTATTGTTAGTGTCAACACTAAACTGAGGCGCATTTTTGCTTTTGTTTTTCCTCCAAAGTTTGCTGCCAGCTCTTAGAAGTGAGTCCCTCGATACTTCGCAAAGGGCCTTCAGTATCGGTTATTACAGTTCTCTTTGATACAAAGATTTGTTTACTTCATTCTCTCTCTTTGGTGACCTCTGACCTCTCGCTCCATGCTATTATTCTCCTCTCACTGAAGCTGAGCAGTGGCATTTCCTTTGGTTTTTATTTCTTATTTCCTCCTGCCTTTGTTGTATCTGCCCCTGGGTGACCCCCTGCACAACACACTCCTCTATTAAAATAGGGGAGAGGGAGGGGGGGGGGGGATTTGTGCCTGTGTGTGTGTGTGTGTGTGTGTGTGTGTGTGTCGCCGAGGTCCCTCAAGCGTAGACGCTTTGATCTCTTTCTTTACTTCACTCTGTGTCCAGACTCCAGTAAGAACGCTGACTCATCTCATTTTGTCTACGCTTGTGTGTGCTTTTGTGTGTGTGTGTGCGTGTGTGTGTGTGTGTGTGTGCTTGTGTGTGTGTATTTCTTTTAATATTAGAAGGTGTGGTGTTCCTTTAGGGCTAAATAAAGTGCATTTTTTATAACTCCTCCATGTGTTCACACAGCAACGAGGTGAATGCAGCTTCACAATTACAATCTGAACCAAAGTGATGGAGCCACACTACATGTACAGCTGAAATATATGAACCTATTTGATGTGTTATAGGCACTAAACAAAAATACTTTAGAATACAATATCGAATGAATATAAAGTTGCATATAAATATTTTATCAGTAAGAGAGTTTGCTTTTGTTTAAAACCAAAGAATCTGTCATGTTGCTAAAATCAGCATAAGCTCCTTTTTCATCTCAAGCTCCATCATGAGATATTTAGGTTAGAAACACCGTTTGCACACTTCCCCGGCTGCGACATGAACCTGAAAATGGTGTCATCTCCATCCATGAGTTTAGGTTCAGAGTCGGCCATCGGTTCCTGAACCATCTTTAAGCTTGAGTGCTCCGATTTGGTATCTCAGCAAAGATCTTTAAATATTTAATGCCTCAGGATTCGGCTCTATAAAAATCTCTATTTTTTTCCCCCTATTCTTTTCCAGGTGCTAATCTGCCGTAACTACATGGGGAACATGGACATGAATGAGATCGACCACTTTATGCCGATCCTGATGAAGAGAGAAGAGGAGGCAGAGATGACGCCTCTGGTCACGCATGGATCCGCACACTTTCTGTGGATCAAACACAGCAACCTCTACTGTATCCTTCTCAGTTAATGTCTGGATTTTCTAAACTAAACGTGAAGGCACTACACTGAATGACGGATCTTTTTTTAAATCACAGATTTACCGTGGTATAGTTTGGTACAGCGTAGCATAGATTTGAAGTAGATCTGAACCCTCCGTTTCTCGGCTTCATGACGTTCCACAGCCAGTTGAAACATTGAGCACAGATTCACTGGGATGTGTTATTCACTTCACATCCTCTTTTCTTAATGTGAAATCGGGCAGTCAAACTTCCTCACACATTATTAATTCAGCATGATATTACCAGTTGTGAGAAAGTGCTATTCCCAGAGCGCTGCATTAGACAACGGAGCTGCTTTACCTCCCTGTGGCCATGTTCTCAATTGCTTGCGAGCGTGATGCACCCTGCTAACTTTTTATGTCATTGCATTCATCTCAGAACCACCCGCAGAATATAAAAGATCTTCTCCATCTCATTTAAGCATTTCTGGCTCATAAAAATGTGCATGTTTTTCCTCTCAGATAGCGTGTCTGCTGCTCGCTGATGTACAGTTGTTTCTTAACAGTGCTTTTATTCCAGTGGTGGCCATGACCAAGAAGAATGCCAACGCTGCTCTGGTGTACTCCTTTCTTTATAAAATAGTACAGGTGAGTCTGATTCCTGGAATAAAAGTCCAGACTTTCATTTCTACAGAGTATAAAAACACACTCCACAATCACACTTGTTGAGTAGTGATGGGTCAAATAGGTTTGGGGTGGTGAGCTCTTGAGGGATGGGGCAGCTATGGAGAGGGCTCTGTCTCCACGGGCTTCGGTGCTTGGTCCTGAATGGTGGAGACGGGAGGTTTGTGTGGGAGGAATGGAGGCTATGTGGAGGGGGGTGACGGTGGAGGAGGTTAGTGAGGGAGGAGGGGGGCCTGGTGGTTGAGGGCTTTGTGAGTGTGGAGCAGGATTTTGAATTGGATACAGTAGGGGACAGGGAGCCAATGGAAACTTTAAACATCACAGGCATCTACACCTCCTTTTTTATTGGCTGTTTCTTCCCTGCATGTATCTGCCCAATGCTGTGTCTTTGTTTCTAAACAAAGCAAACAGTTTTATATTCACTATGACTTGAACAAACAAACTAATCTATTAGAAGACAGAATATATTTTGACCTTCTTTCTCAACACCACATGCAAAACATCAAATTTAAGACAAACCATGCTGTTATCTTATGTAGAATAATGAGCTGTAAGCAATCTGAACTGTGTCTGCTTGTTGTGTCTGCAGGTATTCAAGGAGTACTTCAAGGAGCTGGAGGAGGAGAGTATCCGGGACAACTTTGTGACAGTGTACGAGCTGATGGACGAAGTGATGGACTTTGGCTTCCCTCAGACAACCGACAGCAAAATCCTTAAAGAGTAAGAGAGCTATCACACAACCAGTTACAGTGCTAATAACAACAAGGATCTCTGTGTCTGTGTGTTTTCTGTGAGGAATGATAAAATGAGAGGCTTATTTAAAAGAGGAGAAAGTAACCTAGAGCGGATTTTTCTAAAAGTGACAGCAACAAAAATGTTCCTATTTGACACAACGTGGATTAATTACGTTAATGGCCTGTGTCCATCGACGGAGCTTTTTGTGCTGGCAGCGCCCACGATCTCAGTTTCGGAGTGCTTCTCACCAGCGATCATTGTTGCTAGGTTACAGAATGTAACTTCCTACCTCAGTAGTGACTGTAAGGTATGATTTTAGTACCTCTGTGTGCTTAATTTCTTCCTTTATTCAAGGAAATATCACCAAGAAAACATCAAAACAATTGAATGAATTCTGTCCTGGCATACGCAGCACAGCTCTAGACCTGGAATTCATAGCTTTCCCGTGATGTCACATGCTTATGGACATTCCTCCCACCCGGTGGGGAAGAATGTTTTTGGTATAATGTCAAAAATACTTACTAGACAGGCTTTGTCTTTACTGGAAAACTAAGTATAGAGACATTTGTTAGGACACTTTCCGTCCGACAACCGCAGATGTGTTCGGCTGAAAGTCGCCAGCTAATATGATTAATCTTTAAACCAAAACACATGCGAGAACTTGTCGTTTCTAGTGATCTAATAGTGTCCTGTTTGCTATATAAGGGTTGCAAGTGCCTACTACAGTTGTCAGTTGATGTCAACATGTGTTGTTTTGAGGAGATGGAAAATGAAATTGCCTGTGCTGCAGCTGGAAAATGTTTTTAATGGTGGCCACTGCTTTCCTCAACGCTTTTAATCCTCCAGCCCTCTGTACTGGTCACATGACTAAAAGCTAAAAATTGCACCCCCTAAAAGACGAGTCTGATGAGTTTCTCCTCTGCCATTATCAGAAGCCCCGCCCCTTCTTGATTATTTTATTTGTCGGTGAGGGGAAAGTGACATTGACAAGCTCTGGGCTTTTCCAGAAGTTGAACTGTTTTCAACCGAGTGCTGTGAGCGGAGCGACAATATACAGCTTAAGCTGAGTGTGACTGAAAATTCTGAATTGCTTTGGTTTTTGTATTAACAATGGGTGCTGCCAGTGCAAAAAAAACGGTCTGAGGGTAGGGCTAGACACAGCCTCTTATCATGCTTATGAAGGTTGACGGTTAAAGTGTGAACCTCGAAAAAGGCTGCAGTTTGTACACGTCAGTCTGATTTTAATGGATCCATATTAGCTCAAGTTGTACCTGTTTTTCTAGTGTGATAACAGCTTTGTATTTAAGTGGCCAGCAGGGATGGAGGTAAGAATGATGATTCTGTCTGAAGCGTATGTGTTCATTCAACAGAAAGCAGCTGGTTAAAGTGCAGCTGTGATGAACGGTGGAGCTTTATTCAGAGAGTGAAATCGACTAAATCAAATACAGTTCTTTAGCTCGACAAATGTTTAGTGTCACATTACGTACACTCCTAGTTGCTGCTCAGAGAAGTATTGGCTTACGAGGGAAGGACTTGACTTTAACAGCACCGCGGTTGCATGAGTTCAGGCTAAACACATAAGGAGTGAACTTAGAATTGAAATGCAAATGTTTGCATTGTGCATTGTTTACACTTTTGTGTCTGAAATGTCATTGGTTGTACGTGACTAATGTTTAATTTTGCATGCTATTTGTGCACCGAGGCTTGGCTGCAGTGCAAGTGTGAGTGTGTGTGTATGTCATGTGTACAGTATAGTGAGTGTGTATGGTGTCTGAATAGGACTGATAATTACCAGGCTCCCATTGGCACTCATACACAATAACACAGTCAGCTGGACACACTTGAGACTCTGAGACAGAAAACCTCTCCTCTCCCTTCCCCTCTCTCCTCTCCTCTCCTCTCCTCCCCTCTCCTCTCCTCTCCTCTCCTCTCCTCTCCTCTCCTCTCCTCTCCTCTCCTCTCCTCCCCTCCCCTCTCCTCTCCTCTCCTCTCCTCTCCTCTCCTGTCCTCTCTCTCCTCTCCTCTCTCTCCTCTCTCCTCTCCTCTCCTCTCCTCTCCTCTCCTCTCCTCTCCTCTCCTCCCCTCCCCTCTCCTCCCCTCCCCTCTCCTCTCCTCTCCTCTCCTCTCAAATACCCACACTGAGGGTTTCTGTCAGTATGCTGTTCTAGTTCTCTGGACTTATCATGCCCTCGTCCAACCCAAATCCATTTTTTCTTATACACACCCAAAGTAGCAGGTGGAATTATCTGTCAAATATGGTAAAATGTGTAAGTCTGTGTGAGGGTGGTGCATAACACTCAGCCAGGGAGACTAGGCTACATGGAGGCATGTAAATATGTTCATGCATGCAATCTTAGTATGAACTTTCATGTGTGTGTGGGTGTGTGTGTGTTTGTTATGATTGCCATTGTTATGCTAATCTGTCAGTTTGCTGCCAACCTCCTCCTTCCACAGGCTTTCATTAGCATTTCTGAGGAGAATCAGGGCAAAACAGAACAAACGGCAAAGCAACCATAACAAACCAAAGTCGACCCCACAAACCCACTTGTTGCTGCCTTTTTTATCTTTCAGCACTTTCAGCTTTTTGCACTCTGTCAACATGCATTCAAGATTCTCTAAGTGGGAGGAACTGGGGCAGAAAATGAGATTCCCCCCCCCCCTCCCCCTCAATCTGTCAATCAATTCAAAACCTGTTTATTTAGTGCTTTTCTTGGAGTACTGTAAATTTGAAATGAGAACAATACCCACAGTTTTTTTTTTCTGTGTTCTGTCGTTCAGTAGGCTTTGGTTAAACACTGTGAATATAAAACTGTATGTAGCCACTCGTTGGTTTGTAGACTTCAGGTTTGAATCCGTGTTTTGTAACTGGAAGGAGCTGAGGAGGCACCTTACAGATCCTCACCTGTCTTACTGTAATAAGCCCTAATATGATTAATGTCTTTAGGGATCCTTTTTAAATTCAAAAATCAAATGGTGCAGGATGAGAACTTTTGAAATGTTCCAGTTTTCCTTTTAAGTCCAAGTACAGTGTTTCCCCATTCATTTGGAGCAGCGGCCCACCACTTTATTTATGCAATTTACATCATTAATGAGCCCTTCTTTTATTTAAGAAGAGCATGAACGCCTTTTATGCATTTTTACTGTCCTGAGCATTTTACTGTCCTGAGCAGTGAGCTTCGTCTCTGCTCTGCTCGCGTGTTCCTGCCGAGGGCGAGTTTTTTTCGTCTTTGAAACAATCACACATCTCCTTTATGGTTTGTCTCAGACGCAGCGGCAGGATATGAATCTTGCCTGAGCCTCTTACCTGAAGAAGTAACAACTGTCTCCTTTTCTTAAACCCTATTCTGTTTGCTTTTTTAAAATAAATATCTGTGAAACGTTTACGATACTGGTACAGCTTTTGTTCACCTGCCAACTGTTCATAGCCTCTTTTTATCAACACACGTGAATAAAGCACGCTGATCTTTAAGTGTAAACATGCAATGGATGTTGTAGATCAAAACATCAATTTTTTACAGCACTGTGATTTGGATGTGTTTAAGAAACCCCCTCTTTTTGATGATCTTGATGGATTATTATTGGTTTATGTATAGCGGAGAGAGGGAGGGAGGGAGAGATCGTCGATGGGTGATCTACATTGAATTTTAATGAGAGAGAGAGAGAGAGAGAGAGAGAGAGAGAGAGAGAGGCACACTGCACCGTCTGTTTATAAGCTTGTCTCAACAGAAACAGTCTGTTTGTATGGAAGCGATTAGTGATCAGAATTCAAATGATAAAGCTAATTTGAAAATTCAAATGCATTAACAGAAATGCTTTTTAATTTTTAGAATATGAGTGTATTATTTGACTCAAAAATAAAATGATGATTAATTTATCTAATTTGAATTTTAGTTTTCAACTTCAAAAATGCACATTCTTTGACTAAATTAAAATGAGGAAGAAAATTACATTTGCTTTATCATTTTCAAAAAAATGCCCTGCCAAATCTGTATCATAATTCAAATGAAAAATCTAATTTTAAAATGAAAATACAGTAACAGAAACACGTTTAAATTTTCAGATTATAGGTGCATTATTTGACCTATATTTAAAATGAATATTCAGTCATCCAGTTTGCATTATACTTTTACTCTCTGTGTATGCATATTGTATGACATCATTCAAATGAAAACAAAAAGGTCTTTGGCTTTTCCTTTTCAAACTTGCCGTGCTAAAAAGTGATCATAATTCAGACCAACTCGAAAACGAAATTGCAAAGTGGACGGCGCAGGAAAGTGACGTTTGAATTTTCCAATTAGCTTTATCATTTGAATTTTGATCACTAATCGCTTCCATATGTTTGTGCGTTTACGGCAATATAGAGACGATCAGACCAAACAGGAACTTTCAGCCCTGTCTTCTGCTTTTTCCATGTTTGTTTTTTAGTTCGTCTCAGATAGAAACGCTTTGACAGATTCAGACTCTCTCAGCAGAAGATGTGTCTGTCACTGTGGAGGAAATCCATGAAGGAAAGAATGTAATCTGTGAGAAGTTGTCTGACTTTCACCTGCATGAAAGTTAAGTTCCCTGTCCTTCACTCCTCACCTACTCTGTCCCATTATTAGAGCCCTGTGTCCTGCTGCTAGCCAAAGTTATGTGACATGTGACATGCTTGCAAGCGTGTTGAGAGCAAGAGCGCAGACTTAGGGCCCCCCTAATGCTGGTTGGCATGAAGCTTGTTTGCATACAAACAAAGGATCATCATTTATTGACGTTTACTGTCCGCAATTATGTTGTCTACTTCTGACAGTAAAATGTCTCAAATACTTTAAGGTAAAACTTTGAGCGTTAGGAATTCTTACAGGGAAAAGTTTGTAACCTGCTCATCAGCTTCACATTTTAACCCGGGAGGTTTTTGACTATACAAAGCCAGAAACAATCTGAAATTGAGTCTGGAGGAAGGCAGACATGTTGTTAGAACTCTCACTGTTCAACTCTTGCATGAATACCGAACATACAGTCCACCTCTCAAATTAGAAACCGCATATGGAACACACACATACCGTCCCTGGGTCTTTATTTAGTAATGTTTAGACCGTGCATATACACAAACTCCTTGGACAGCCACATGACAATTGTTGTAAAATGTTTCTGCTAAAATGAGATAGCCGAGCCCGGGCCGTGCACCTTGTCTGTAACAACACAGTGTCAGCTCTGGTACATTAACTCACCAAAATATTGAACTGTCAGTGATGGAAATTTCCTATTACTGTATATTTCTTATTTTCTCCTGCTGCTGGCTCTGCACTTTTCTTTTTCTCCTTCAGAGCAGCCTGAGGATTCATGAGGAACATTGGGTCAATAAGTCATTGAATCCAGGGGAAATAGGGAGTGACAGCTGAAAACAGGAGAGAAGGAAAGTAAGGAGAGGAAAAGTCAGGAGCATGTGCAGAGAGGGAGGAGAAGAGAGATTGATTTTGAATACTGCAAATCTGACACCTTTATTTGTATGTTAGCAGTATAGAAAATAAATGGCCATCGATAGTTGACTAGAAACAGATTTTAGGCGCAGGGCTGCAAAACATCTGTATCCTTTCCTTTTGTGAATATTAGCCACTTTGCCAAAGTGGGTCAAGGATTTGTTTGACAGAGTGTCTAAAGCTCTATTTGTTTAGATGAAATGCTTCCAAGTTCCTGTGCAAATCATGGTGGAGTCCTTCATACTGACTTCTGGCTGTTTAAAATGACAGTTTAATGAAGAAATCATGGGCTTCGAGTACATTTAATATGCTGTGTGTGTCCATGTCGTACATTTCCAACCAGTTTATGAGCCATATAAAGCAAACTAAAGTCAAACTGAAATACTTTTTAAATTTATTCTTAAGTTGTACATTATAGTCCTCCAAGACTGGATTCACTGTTTTGGGAGTTGTATTTCAGGAATATTGTTGGGATAAAATAGACGACAGCTCTTCAGTGGAAATGAGGCCAGTGGGAAGTAAACAGTGGCGGGCAAGGGGGGGGGGGGGGGGTGCAGGTGTTTGGTTAGAAACAGGCTTGGTCACATGATGTTTATCCGGGCTCTCTTCTATTCTCCTGACAAGTCATTATGTCTCCCAAGACAGTGTTTGTGGATTGTTGAAACAAACTGGCTCTCCAGCTCTCAAGTGAAGTAACAAGCAGACAGGGTTGCAGTGAAGGAGGGGGTCAGTGGATGGATCAGTGGATGGATCAGGGATCAGTAGATGGATCAGGGATCAGTAGATGGATCAGGGATCAGTAGATGGATCAGGGATCAGTAGATGGATCAGTAGATTGATCAGTAGATGGATCAGTAGATGGATCAGGGATCAGTAGATTGATGAGGGATCAGTAGATTGATCAGGTATACATGGATGGATCACAGATAAATGGATGGACCAGATACCCATGGATGGATAAGGGATAAATGATTGGATCAAAGATCTGTAGATGGATCAGGGATCAGTGGGTGGATTTTCCTCAATGAACTAATTGAGTAAAAGATTTCCTCTGAAGGTTCAAATCTTCAGAAGAATTCAAACCCACTTAAGCTGTTCTATCATCTCAGATTAACTCTTCAGGACACTTGATGCAGCTTTTACTTTGTCCTGTAATCCTTATTGTTGTTGTTATCATATAAACAACCGCATTTCAGTCACAATATTATCTGTGGCTGCAGTCACAATGGGTTTATGTAAATCTCCATTTCCAATTACATCCATGAATAATCTTCATACACCATGAACAGCAGGCTGCTGTCATGTATTCTCACTTGAAAAGCTCATTTATGTGAAGTCATGAGGGATGATTAATACAAGATATAAAGAAGAAAGTAAACATTCCTCAAGAGAGATTGAGTTCATGTTGCAAGAAATAAACAAAACTGTTTGTTGCCATTTGCTTTTTGGATTACTTCAAATTACTCACTGAAACATTTCAGCTGGTTGTTGACATATTTATATTTATCATATTTATCCAAAATGTGAAATTAAAATCACCCTGATATATGAACGTCACAGACAACTTGAAGTGTATAAGATTTTTTATTTGTTTTTCCTCTGTCTCTTTCAGATACATCACCCAGCAGGGTCATAAATTAGAAGTCGGGGCGCCTCGACCTCCTGCCACCGTCACCAATGCCGTGTCCTGGCGATCGGAGGGCATCAAGTACAGGAAGAACGAAGTTTTCATGGACGTCATTGAGTCAGTTAATCTGCTGGTGAGAAAAAAAACAAACGTTTGCTTTGTCAGCATTCAAGCTTAGAGTCAGAGAGAGACAGGGGATGGAGGTTGATGGTGTATTTTTTTTTGTTGTATCCCAAAGACCTAGAAGTAGCAAGCTATACCACATACCGTGTAAACATCACAATCACAGCTTTAAAGTGAGGATGAGGAGGCTCTTTGGTAAATCCCTTTAAAATGAGGAAGGCAGACAGATCTAAGATGTCCTGTCACTTTAGAAGAGGAGACGATAAGAAGACATGAACATGCTGCTTGTTTTCAACTAAAAGAAAGAGAATCAACCTTTCTCTGAAGCCCTTGAAAAAAGCACCTCAAAGACGTCTTTACACATATCGTATGAGTCATAGTGAAAACAATCTATACTGATAAAACCACACGGCTAAAGCTGAATACGAGCTACAGTTGTCATTTCCTTTTCTGTGACTTCAGACTTCAGGAGTCTTCATGCTCTTAGTCATCGAGTCTTTACTCACTGCATGCTGAGAGCAGTTCGGTCTTGTCTTTCTGTGTGTTTGTATCTGCTCAATGCTTTATCTTTGTATGTGATACGGTTGTTTTCCTCTGACAGTTTATGAACAGTCTTACTGCTCATCTTTAGTCTTCTTCGAACTGTATCCGTACTCCATTAAGTGCACATTTCAATCGAAAGCTTGTTTACTTCCAGACACATGATTTGACTGTAAGGCTGCTATCACAGCTAATAAGATAATTTGATGTGAACACAATGCTGAACCCAAAACTAGTTTTGTTGTACATACGGATGTAATGATTCACTCAACTCATGATATAATTCTCTCACTATTTGTTTTACAAAATGAGACTGGAGACAAATTATGACTGTGAGACTATGAGTGGTGTCGATTAAGTGCTGCATCATGTTGGAAATCAGTCACTTTTTGAAGGCTCTTCTTGGAATCAAAGCATTTTTTGCAAAGCATCCTGGTCTGAGCGCACGCTTGTCTCGCGTATGTCTTGATCTCGGTCAGTGTGGTCTTGACTACAACACTACCCGAAACAGAAATGAGTAATAATGGATTTCTGTCATGTCTCTATCCGTCTGTAGGTGAGTGCAAATGGCAGCGTCCTGCGGAGTGAGATAGTCGGCACCATCAAGCTCAAAGTGGTCCTGTCGGGGATGCCTGAACTCAGACTGGGCCTCAATGACAAAGTGCTGTTTGAGATCACAGGCAGTAAGTAACAGGCACACAGTCTCTGTTAGGTATGTGTCAGACATTTGTTTAAAGTGTTTATGAGGAAGTGATAAAGTGTGAAGGGGGAGGAGATGGAAAAGTCAGCTTTATTAATACAAGTGGAGTAACGCCTAATACTTCCTCTGGAACATGTTGATAATACCCTGTGTTGATATGTGTGGTTTATTTAGAGTAAGAGAATGAGGATAATGTATACTGAGTGGGTTGTTGTAGCATTATGAGCTATTATAGCTGTGGCTCAGTTGATAGAGCTGGTCGTCTCTTAACCAGGAGATTGGGGGTTCAATCCCCAACTCCTGCAGCAACATGTCTGATTGTGTCCTTGAGCAAGACACTTAACCCTGAATTGCTCCAGCTGCTTCAGTGGGAGTGTATGGATGTATTAGTTACTTCTGATGGTCACTTAACACAGCAGCCTCTACCATCAGTGTGTGAATGTGTAGGTGTGACCTGCGGTGTGAAAGAGCTTTGAGTAGATGGAAGACAAGAAAAGCGCGACACAAGTCCATTTGATTTACCATCTATTCACACACTGAAGCAGAGGCTGCTGTGTAAACTGACCATCAGAAGTAGCTAATCCCATTTATTGATTTTTTTTAAAGGATTTTTCATTTAAAGAAATTGATTGTAAAATGTGTTCACTCATGCAGCTCACCCTGATAATTTGTACATGTGAAAATACCATAACTGTTAGACTGCATTAGTAGTTCTCCTTTACAATGCCGGGAGGTGTGTTTTTTTTTTTTTTTTTTTTTTTTTATCACACCCTATTCTCTATTTTATTTAAATACTTCTGAATCTTTCTTTGCACTAACTGTTTCGGAATCTTTTAGATAAACAGTTTATCCTGACAGTGTGGTTCCCCTGGGCTCTTTAAAATGTTAAATATCACAGGTTTAGAGTAGCTGTATACCTGCACAGGATCAGGTAGGGGTCATAAGTTCATCTCATGATCTGTCTCTCCGCTCAGTCGAGCTGACGGGGACACACCATTGTAGTGACATGCGAGAGGAGCACGTGCAAGACTTTCCTCGTCTGGAGCTGCCAGATATGACTTTTTAGAAAGAGCGCTTGTAAGCTGTCGAATGAGCATCAACCTGTTTTGTTGTTGTTTTTCTTGTTATTTTTGAATGAACTTTCAGAAAAAAACTGCTGCAAGAATATGATAGGATAATGTGTAAAAGTCAAACAATATTTACTAAATACTCTTCTGGTTGAACTCTGATTCACACTTCCACCTTCACCTCCACTCTCTGTCTGAACCCCCTCTCATCCTTCCTCATCTTCCTCTCCCTCTCCTCCTACTTTCACAATTTTTCTATTCCTTTTCCCCCTCCTCCCTCTCCTCTCTTCTGTGCTGTTTTTTTTTTGCCTCCATATCTTTTCCCCCCTTACTGCTCCTTACTTGAAGGGAAAAGACCCCATCACTGTCTCGCCTCTCTGCCTCTGAGTTAATCCTCACCCCGGGCTACAGCCCTGCAGATGAAAGGTGAGGGTCTGTGGATATCCTGTATACGCAGCCCACAGTCCCCCTGCTGTGTGATGCAGTCTGGGAAAATAACATATCCTCCCTGAAAATGATCAGAAATGATGATCAAACACACGGACACAAGCAGCAACCCACACACACACGCACCCTGAATGTTTATACAAATATTAAAATGGGTTTTGCATGTTTATTCTCAGCAGTTGCACTCTTTTACATTTCATTTTGCAGTCATTTGAGGTTTAACAACATTTGCCTGATGTGCACATTTCATCACAGGAGGATGCAGGAAACATGCGCTGAGCCAATAAATCATTTAACACTGCCCTCTGCTGGCAGAAGTGAAGAAGTAAGATTAAACATGTATAACATCCACTGTGTATTTTAACTGAAATCTGGGGCTTTATCCAACCAGTCTTTGAAATCGTTGTAAGGCATCATTCAGACAAAACAGAAATATTCAGACATCTAATGTCGAGTCTCTACATCTGCTAATACGTCCCTAGAGATTAATCATAGGTGCTTCTTTGTTTCTTTTTAGTTAAAATATTGTGGACGTGAGTATTTCGATTTTGAGTTTTTTTAAAGGTTCTTAACCTTTAAAGGAACAGTCATCAATTTTTA